>NW_019214118.1:0-89553 GCF_002532875.2 Varroa jacobsoni
AAATGTCATAGTATATTATATGTATATTGATAGAGACAGCACTTTGCCCTGACAACCGCGCCAGAGTTCCCGCATTTGCTTCGACCAGAGTTGTTGTCTTTGTCTCGTTATCGCTGAGGTGTCCTGTTCTTTTTGCTATGTGCTGAATGAAGCTAACTGGTATATATAGTAGCTCGTTTATTTAATGTTATCGTTCGTTCGCGTTTATCGTTCTGCCGTCGATAACCCATCCGCTATAGGGGTGGGCGGTTCTCATTTCACAAATCCCTCAAATATATCTACTATAATACAGTGATCACTAATCGTTTCTATTATCACTAATGTTAAACAAACACTTACACATTGTGCCGGACGACCCCTCTCCCACACCTTTATTTACGTTGCGTCATTCTCTTCGCTGAAGGCTGTCTATAATTAGTCCCGCAACCTGGTTACACGCCAGCTTGACCAAATCTGGTACCACCCTTATCGGTTAAGTATTTTTCTTCTAATTTTACGCTTGTCCGAGTAAACGTATCGTCTTGGCCTCCAATATATCACTTCGCTTGTACTTCGGTGTTCGCTCAATGCTTAACAACGCGCCTAAGAGTTTCCAGCCAATCCCCAACTTCGCATAGGTGCCCTCCCGCAGCTAGCAAAATCACTCTTCGTTTTATCATTTTCCAGGCAATTCATGTTTCTGATAATCGAATAATCCATTTTACTTAGGTTGCAGCTTTTGCTTACAATTGAGGAAGTAATAACCGGTAATATTTTATTTTACATGACAGTTATACCTTTTTTTTTTTCTTTGTGAACCTCTTTCTATTTCAGGCATTCTTGTCTATGAAAATATTTTCTCTGTGCAGACCTCTGTACGTTTTCCCCATTTCTATCAAGTTTGCAATACACACATTTAATACAACGTTGGGGGAGTTCCCCCTCCAGATAAATCATTCGGCCTTCAAATACATATTTATATATATATATTTATAGAATTTACATGTTGCTTCGCAATTGAGGTTTTGTCTGTTGATATTTGCTTTTGTGTGTAACTTTTGTTGTCGTTTAAGATGTATAGTACTTGTTATTCTCAGTGTTTATTTTATCTGAATATTAGGGTGTCGTGTCGCCAAATTTTTTCACGCTGCGTGGACCTCGATTTATTCACATCACATTGGCGTCCCCGCATTTGACTTTGTGCTTTGCCACCGTCTGTAGTTTTGACTGATTGAGAGCTCGTCTGCGTGATGAATATGTGCAACCCGCCGCATTCACTGCTACGCCTCTTCCGATGACAGCATAAGGATAATAACAATAATACAAACAATACCAGGATACATACAATAATGGCATGAATAATCGAAAAGTCGACGGGCCCTCAATTCGAGAAAGCCGCCGAATACGCGACGATTTCGGTGTTCTGCCATCACCGTTTACCATGAACTTCTTCTACACCCTCTACCTGGTACTGAGTTGTAAGATAGTCCAGTCCAGTCCAGCATCAACAGGGTATTTCATAGTTTCGTACACAAGACAAAAAGCAGCCATCTTTTAGCTACTGCCATATATGTGGCCGTGTCGGTAGTTTACTCGTTATAAATCTTTTTCCACCTCCTGTTAACCGACGTCCAACATCGCACCATTATTGCGTATTGCGTTCATCGCCCATTTGTTTTGTTTTGAATGCTGCTTTGTCATATATGAATCGTTATAACAGTCATCGTTTTATTAATTGTTATCATATCATCGTTATCACGATTAGCCTCATATCAGCCTCATATTGTCATTATCATGCATATACATCTGATAGTAGTAGTCGTAGTGATAATATAATTACAGGACTAATTACACCAGAGTCACCAGAATTCAAACGACAGTCAATCATCATTAGGTCATTGATTGCATTTTTTTTCGGATTCGCACGGTCGCAACTTACTCGCCCGTTGTTCCTCTCGTCTAAAACTGTACAAAACGTTTATTTACAATTTACATGCTGGTATCGTCATTACAGGTGGCGGTTGATATCGGTGCGGCTGCAACATATCTATTTCGTTATTATTATTATTATCATTATTGTCATTATTTTTTTTATTAAAAAAAAAGCATCAGCAAGGTCAAGGTTACTACCACGGAGCTGCTACCATATGTTAATTTATGTAGGAAATTCACTTGTCTCTTCACACATTATTGTTTGCTCTGCTAGTCTTGCATTCGTAGAAAATAACTAACCATTCCATCGTTAAACTCTTGTCTCGTGTTCAGCCCGCTTACGATATGGCTCATCTTTAACTACCAGAAACTGACTGAGAGATAATCGATAAATGGCATTCGATCGAAACGACAGTTGAAACCACTGAGCCTGTATGCATTCTACACAAACATTATCTATTCTACAACTACTCTGAACTGGTGACAACGTTCGTGTTTTCTTAGACGTCCACGCATATCGCAGTTATAGGCACATTGTTACGTATAGATAAAACGATCGAGCATTTGATGGGCGCTCTGAAGGCCGTGCACCTATTTAGCCTGTTATGTGTTTTTGACGTGCCTATAAAACGCTTAAATTAACATCCGATAATAGCCAAGGCTAGACAAAGTTCGAAATTGATTATGAGATCACATTTCATTAATAAGTCGACAATTCGAATTTTCGGGAACACCAATTTCGCTGTCAAGTCAAAATGATGGGAGACAAAATAGCAGATTCCAGTTGCGACATCTATAACATTGATTTGTTGTTGTATAAAACTGCGAGCTTTTTGACCAACTATGTCTACAATATTGAATACTTATACTACTAGAGTTTTTATTACCCTCTCCCCTCCCCCTCTCTATCCCCCTCTTTCTCCACATCTCCCTCCCTCCCTCTCTTTCCCTCTCCCTCTCTACGCGCGCGCGCGCTCTCTCTCTCGCTCTCTCTCTCTCTCTCGCTCTCTCTCGCTCTCTAATTCAGTTGAACCGGGGCGGGCTGCATGGAAGCGAAGGACGCACTGTTCTGTACTAATGGTATGCGAACCAAATCGAAAGCCATTGATTCATTGAAATACTTTTCGTGCGTAACTACGCATAAACGCTTGTAACATTGATAGGAAAAAAAGACGTTAATCAATCAGTCCATCCATTGATGGTCACCGATTATCGATCGAAAATGACGAATCGGCAAACACAGGCATTGTCCAAATCGACTCGAAACAGATCATCTTGGAAACTAACTCAAAATTCATACATATATTCATGATGTTTTTTCTATATCACAATCGAGTTGATTCGATATCGAGGTTGCAAAGGCCGATGATCAATCGATAAACTGAACGATCAATGTGTTGTTTTGATGAGGTAAAAAATAAATTAAAATTAGAAATTTCGGCACTGTCCCGTGCTTAACGGCGAATATTACTATAGGCCCTTTGATAATGTTAATTTTCGACAATAACTTACTGTCATTAGATAACAGAATTGTCAACCAACTGAATTTATGTTAACATGATTCAATGGCGATCTGTTTGTTGAAATAAATGTTTCTTTTTTTTCCGTTATCCCCGCTTCATGATGATGTTTTCATCGTGAGTGTGGGATTGTTTCGGTTATTTACATCTTCGACATCTGTAAGCCTGTGTTTTGGATATCGTATCTGTGCGGCCTTTTGTTTGTCTGTGGCTTGATTGCATAATTATGTTTCAGTGTGGACACATTTTGTCTAGTACGCTTTACCCATAGCTTTGTAGATGTCCTTGAATGTTCTACGTGTTTGTGTGTCAGTTTCTGTACGATGCGCATGTGGAGGCCACGATCCTTAGATTATCTCATTCAGTAATAATAACAATGATATATCATTGTAATAATTATCAAGTAAAGAAATACAAGATTTTCTTATGTACTTACATAACAGCACAGGAAAGGGCATATAGTGACAAAATCTATAATGTAATCTGTACGCGTACTAATAGCAGTGTAGTATTTAAACAGCAGTGCGGCGTCACTGCCACAAGTAATAACTGTTCTGTGCAACATCTAGAGCTCAATAGGTACGCCATGTTCCCTTGACGAGCTCGCAATGGGGGGTAGTTATTGTTATTTAGGCTGTTTCTGCTGATGTTCCGTTATCGTTGATAATAATGAAACTGATGTTATATTTATCTGTGCGCGTGCCAGAGCTGTTCTCCAGCAAATCCAGGCGTTATGCTTTTTAACCTTGGCAGTTATTACTTAGTATTACTGTTGTCTAGAATATTGTGTATTCCTTCGTTATAGGTATCGTTGGCATTTTTCGTCGATCCATATCACTTCAGTATAATCATCATCAACCGTTTCATTATTATTTACCATATTAGTTACTATATCTCGTTCGTTCTCCATGCTGTTGTACGTTGTCACATATCGTATTTGCTTTTTGCTGGTATTGTCGCCAAGCGGTGTTATCCGTCATCACTGTTCGTTTGTTGGAACGGATGTCGCCATATATATATATAATAATCACCAAGCGGTCTCTATGCATGACAGAGGTTGTGACAAACATATTCGACGACAAACCGGGTTTTCCTTCATATTTTTCATAATATAAGTTGACAGAAATTAACTGTCTTTTCCGACTCGTTCTAAGCTTTCTTTCAATCATTTTGCGCCTGCGGGGGACAACTTCGTATTCTTACGGTCGCTCTCGTTGCTGGGCCTTCTGGGTCGCTGCGTCGGCAAATAGCCAATGTGTTGCCGCATCTGGGCGCGGTTGTCGTTGGGGCAGCACGAGACAACGAGACACAGTATTATGTATTGTTTGCTTATTATCCAGTATTAATCTTATTACTGTTATTATTACCATGACGTTACACATTCATCATTAACATTCATCATCACACGCGTCATGCGCTATCCAAAATCCACATTTTTTTCGGTCTATTCGCCAAAGAAACGCTATATCGTCACGAAATCACATTACGCCCGCTGTCATCTGAGGAGTCCGGTACAAAACGAGAGCTAATTCCTTTTGTTCATCTGCTTTCGTCGATTTTCGTAAGTCGATGCTCGGAACCAATGATTCGAACCAACCAATCATTTGACATCAATCGCGTGATCTATTAATTGAAAAATCATTATTGG
The DNA here is from genome assembly GCF_002532875.2 of Varroa jacobsoni. NCBI lineage: Eukaryota > Metazoa > Arthropoda > Arachnida > Mesostigmata > Varroidae > Varroa > Varroa jacobsoni. Next base: position 5,080 of record NW_019214118.1, read on the forward strand.
GAAGCAAGCGAGGGGGGGTGAAGGTATTTTGGGAGAGCAGTGCATGTGATACGCGGTGGGTCAATCCTCCTGTATATCCATCAGTTATATTTTCGTGTGGATCTATTGTTTTTTTTTGTTTATGCTAAATACAAATAGCCATAGTTAACATGTAAGAACATGTTAGCATGTAAATAGTAGGAATTAACATGTTTTCTTAATTAGGGCTCTTCCCAGCTTTCTTGTACCTCGCGACGACCTTAAATCAAAGATTTTTTTCCTCACTTATTGTCGTGTAATCTGTTACGTCCTTTTCGGTAAAAAGCTACTAATTTCCCAGGGAAGACACCTTTCCCATTTAACCTCTTTGGCTCCCAATGATATAACTTCACGCTGATCTATTCTGCGGTTCTACACTGTATTCCTTTTCGTCGTTTATATTTGTTATTTGCGTCGGTCTATTAGGAGCGTTCTTTTACCCGTTCTCTGAAATCAGTTGACTATTCTTGAAACCTTATCCCCCCCCCCCCCCCCGAAAATAAGCTAACATTCCATAATGTTTCAAATATTACTGATCATGCATGTTGTTTCGTGCTCTCGATCTAGACTCATCTAGCGAATTAAGTGCGTTTTCTCGGGCTTCAAGCAGACCCCCATAGTTAATCTATTCAAAACCTACTTTTGCTACTTGCAAAAGTGTAGTGGTTCCTCCTGCAACTTTCGCGAAAAATTAAGTTTTCACGTTCTTAACATTCATCGTTTTCTCACCTAATAATGCTGCTACTAATTATAAGATGCCCCCATTCGACCCTCCTATTCGTTATCGTTAACATGGCGAAATGCGCCAAGTCAGCTAATCGTGGAGCGGCGCTCAACTCCTGTAAGATCGATCCATTTGGATCCTCCCATTACATCAGTCCTAGGAGTTCCATTCGTATGAAATAACATGAATATTTCCATTCTTTAGCCCTTACTATTAATCTTTTGCAGCAACCGTTAGCAGCGTCATCAATAAACTGAAGTGAGTAGAATTTCATCTTCCCATATGTTCAACGCAGACACCCCATTGTATTTCTCCTACTCGCATACAATTGTCTACATGTCTTCGACAGTAATCTGTTCTTTTTTTTTTTCCGCAAAACCATTATCATAATCAATTATCATTGTTAAATTACAACATCTCGCCCTGTATTCAAGTGAATGTGTGCGTCGTGTAGCTACTAAACCTCTTATTCCCTTCTGTAATAATAATAACGTATGTACGATACAGTGTTTGTTTGCAGCTTCGTGTTGTTTGCATTTGTTAAACTGCTACGGATCTGCTGCTTGTGGATCTGTTCCTCTAATGCTGTTGCCTCACCGAATTTATTTCTTATATGTAATGATCATGTGTTCTTATGTGTGTCAGTTTATCATTCAATTCAATATGTAGCTCAGTTGTATTGGTGACAATAAGTTATTTTTGCGTTTTTAAGCTGAGGCTTTTCTGTTTGATGCTATTGTTGTGGTAGTTTTGTTAATGGTGTGTTCGCCTAGATTTCTATAGGCGTCGCAACCTATCGGTACATTCTATATAGTTGTCCGTGTCGATCATATCGTAGTCGTTTGATTTTCATCTTCATCATTTAACCTTTTCTTTTTGTTGCCATCTCACGCACTCGTGATGCTCCATACATGTTCTGCTCTGCCACGATCCAGGGTCAACCAACTATAAATCGTCCATATAATTAGTAATTCTATATCGCTGTCTCCGTATTGATGTAACCAGCTGCCTCACCTCTAGCTTCGCCTCTCACTTCGTAGGGTTTGATCTTCATTTCTAACCTCCATTGCCGGTGCCATCGCTGTTCAACACTCATCACTATGTCCACCCGTCCATGTCAATCCGTTTGTGTCCACAGCAGATTTCTTGCGACGACTATTGCTACTACGACTACTACGGGTATAATTATTTACGGTGTATTGTGCGGGTCCATAGCGCCGAGTCCCGCGGCACCTCCCTGACCTCCCTGTCCGCCCTTCATGAGGTACTTCTCGAGCTTGCCAAGTATATGCTTGCCATAAGTGTACTTGCGCAGCGATGCCATATGCGGGCGGATCTTTTGCAAAAGCAGCTTACGCTGCGGTGGCTCAGCGACCTCAATCATTCGCTGGACAACATAGTTAGCATATTGGTCTTTGATCATCGTGTAGAGGGCACTGCCATCGAGGAATGAGCAAACCTCTTCGATGAGAAGGACACGATCCTGTCGTGACGCGTGCGTCACACACTTTTCAACGACGTTTGAGGCGAATTTGTGCTGAGAGAGGGCAAGCACCTTGCCGCGAGCCGCTCCGACGATTTGGTTCTTGTCGTCGGCACGACCGTGTTCCAGCACGTGCTGAATCACGTAATTGCCATACTGGTCCTGCACGAGCTGTTCCGTGTGCTGATGAAGCTCCTCAAGAATGGGCGATGTCTGGTCGGCCGTGCAGTGTTCCAGAATTCGCTGGATCACGCGACAGCCATAAGGGTGCGTTGACAATGCAAACACTTGACCCTATTTCACGGGTGAATACCAGCAATAGCCAGGACATAGGTTATACACACAGAGAAAGCGAGAAAGAGAATTAGACGTAGTCAGATTTAACTAGCGCATATATGTAGTACCTCGTGCTAAGGAAAATGCTCCCATGAAGGAAATAATGTAATGGCTCAAGAAATAATTCTTTCAAGTCGAGGTTTTATTATAAGGCGCAATATAATCAAAATCTATGCTATCGGAATTTTTTAGGCAGTGACGTTACATGATTATACTACATTTGTTTTTGTTAATATTACTTTGATTCTTAAAGATTAGTTGTTATATATACCATAATTACTTGGTGCTCACCTGGAACGCGTCAATAATGAACTGGAGCGCAAGCGGTTCCACACATTCAATGCATTTCTGAACAACATGATTACCATTCTGGTCTTTGACGCATTTGAGTACATGTCCATCAAGCTCTTTAACAATGTCCTTCTGCTGTTCAGATGGAATACTCTCTAAGGCCTTCTGGATTACCCGACAACCGTACATCTGCAACGCCAGTGGAAGAACGTGGCCCTTGACACGTGCCGCCAACGCCTGTTTTTGCTCGGGAGTACCGAATTCGAAGAACTTTTGAATAACGTAATTTCCAAATACGTCCGTCATAAGTGAGTAGGCCGAATTGATGATCTCATTAAATACGAGCTGTTTTTCAGCCAGAGTGGCACGTTCGAGTTTTTGTTGAATGAAGCGTGAGCCATGCTGATCCTGCGAGAACTCGACGATATGATTGAGCAGATCACGCAGCTGAAGGTTTGGGTAGCGGTTGTTGCGGAAATCTTCCAGCAGACGTGACCGGCCGGTGTTCTTTTCAAGCACGCCACTATGAGAGAAAATAGCAACCAATTATAATAACTCGCCCCAAATAGGCGAAGAATGCTAAACATATAAGCCTTTTTTTGTTTTTTTTTATCTAAGCTGTTAATGACTTATTGTTGAGTATATATTTTTGATTCAGTTTCTCCTGGTTTTTTAATAGATACGAAAGAATTTTTGATTCAGTTTCTCCTGGTTTTTTAATAGATACGAAAGAAATCAACTTATAGGAAGCGTATTTAGTTTATCAGAACGCTCTTAGTCATTAGCCAGGGTTTTAGCGAGATGTTAGTTGTTGTAAGACACCTATCACAGAAAACATTAATATATTCTCCTATGAGTATACTGCATGTTTTACTAGGTGGCAAGTCAAACTCACTTTCGCTGCATGCCGACATTGGGATGGCTACTGTTATGCGAAGGGAACAGGTTTGAACCTCCTGCCTGTCCGAAGCCAGCCATACCCAGGCCACCGTTACGCATCGTGGGAAATTTATCGCCCTGGCCAGGCCCAGCGGGACCTGACACAAGTCGGGAGGCCAAAGTGGGTCCTAGGCTGAGGTTAGACGACGAACCGTTGAGCCCCGACAGCGGGGGCGTAAGGCTTTGCGTCGGCGGGCCTACTAGTCCCAGTGGATTATAAAGCTGCGACTTCCCCACTGGTCCGAATGGTTCGCCAAACGACCGCTGTCCTCCCTGGAACAGAAGCGACTGAACCAACATGTTCATCCGTCGAGTGTTTAACACTTAGTAAGAGGTTAGTGAAAGCGGAGAGGGGTTAGTTGATTAATCACGTCGTCAGCGTAGTAAAACACTAGAGAAGCCATGAATGTCATTATTAGTTAGTAATTGAGAGAAAACCATGTTTTTTAATCGAGCTTATAAATAAAAAAAATGTCATTCAACAGATGATGTGACCAAACGCATATCGAAGTTTATAATATGCTACATCACACGCCCCACACGAACACACACAAACAGTGTTTATACGATGAAACAACACCAACCTGATTACCAAAATCCCTTCGATCAAACGACTCTCTTCGAGCACCAGGATGGTGTTGTTGTTGCTGTGAGTCCAGCCCGGTGCCAATGGGTCCCATGGGGTTGCTACCGATTGGTCCCAGTCCAGCCATGCCTGAGGTATTTTGACCCCCGCTGTTGGACCCAAAGTTGCTGCCAAACGAGGCGCTACTTAGATTTCCCATCGGATTGAGCGAATTGCCAAGAGCGCTTGCGGCCAAAGATGGGCCGGACGCGCCAGCTGCGCCACCCGAAAATAAAGAACTGCCTCCACCGGACTGTCCGCCTACACCTACGGCGCCACCACCCAGGCTGTCGCCTCCCGATCCGGGCTGACCTTGTCCTCCGGCCTGGTTAAGCTGCATCTGCTGGCTGCCAGGATGGCCATGAGGTCCACGTGGACCATTGACCATGTTCACCATATGACCACTTGGCGGTTGCAGCAGCCTAACACCAGCCTGTGGATGTCCATGTGGGTGACCATGTGGGTGACCGTGCGGTCCACCCGGTCCCGGCGGACCAGCCATTCCAACACCACGGCCCATCATAACGTTACTAACATTATCGTAATAACCGCCCATCATAGGCCCACCATAACTGCCCGGACCACCTGGTGGACCTTCGCCGTTGACAGCTCCTGGCGTGATCGGCCGCTGGGCCGCCATGTGCTGAGGGTGTGGACCGTGGGGCCCGGTTCCCCCAGCACCGACTGCCGGCGGTCCGGGTGGCCCCGGTGGGCCAGGATTCGGTCCAGGCGGTTGGTACATGCCCCAAGGTGGCATTCCGTAGTACTGCGCGGGCAGTGGCATAGCAGCGGGTGATACAAGACCCATAGCCGTTGCGTACGGGTCCTGATTGATTGCTGCGGTGATGTATGGATTCCGCGGGTGACCAGCATGACCCGCATGCCCGTGCTGCGCAGGGTGATGTGGTGGAAACTGTGCTTGAGGATGCGCATGTGGCGGAGGCTGTTGACCTGCCATCATGTGAGCCACCATATGTCCGCCTGTCCCTGCAACGTTCCCATGACGACATATACATATAGAACGAGATAGAAAGGATTCATATATTACGATAAGAAGTCGGTAACCAGTGTCTTATTGTCTAAAGAAAGAAACATTTAAGATAAAATTGCGAATGTTCATGGATCACATGACACTAATGAATTGACAACAATTACCGTACCATAAACGTGTCAATATTCTTTCTTGAAAGCTAAGATACTATTGTTCTCGCGGTGCTAACTGTCCTGTCATACTACATACCTTGTGGAGGTTGCTGCTGTTGTCTCTGCCCGCCACCATGTAGGTAGCCAAGGGCTTGTTGTGAATTTGGTCCATTCGGCGCTCCCGTCGAATAATCTGGCAACATCCCACTTGGTGCATCAAGTGCACTCATCAGATTGTGTCCATTCATACCAGCTGCATGTGCAGCGTAATCCGGAAAACCCAATGGCGGTTGAGGTCCCGTGGCCATCGCCATATCAAAAGGGGCTCCTCTTATGGTACCGGCAGTCTTCTTGTCCAAAGATTCGTCGCCGGCCGTTCCGAAGTCGTCATGGGTGAGTGTGCCATTGGCCAGCTGACCTGCCACACCTACTGCGACTCCAACGCCATGTTTTTTAACCCCAGCTGGCTCCTTTCCCGCCATGGCTTTCTTCAGGCCCATGGCCGTCGGACTCGAGCCGCCAAGAACGTATTCGACCATCTTCTCGCTCAGGCGTGGACTTAGGACAGGCGGTTGTCCGTGTGTACCATCGGGACCAGCAGGCCCTGTTGGTTGCGAATAGCCACCGCTCCACGTTGGATCGCGCCATTGATCAACAAAGATACCTCCACCACAACCTCCGGCGCCCTTGCTAGCTTCATCCGCCAGTTGTTTCTGGCCGACACCTCCTACAGGCCCGCCCTGCTCAGGAGACACTGAGTCGAGAGCCCAGAGCTTCTTGGCAGAGCTAGGACCAATCATCTGGGGACCGGCGGAGGTCTCAAGAGCCAACGCCTGAAATTCGCTTTCCAATTCGGCGGTTGGGTCGCCACCAGCACCTCCTGTACCCATTCCGTCGGTGCCATCTCCGAGTACCCACCGTGAATGTTTTGCGTACGACTGAAAGTCGGTCTCAGATCGCTGAAAGAAATAGCTGCAACGCAACAGAGATAACAAGAGAGATGGGAAAACATTGAAAATCATTAGTTAAAAATCAAAGAACGATCTTGTAAAAATTTGGGTAGGGCATAAGGTATATTACTCTCATATATGAATCGTAAAGTTGTTCATAACTTTATACTGTACTTTATAATGAGATATTCATATCTCATAGGATGTCAAACTAAGATTTCCACTAGTCAGAAAAGTTTCACGTTCTCTAAAATTAATGATTCTTAACTGTTTGCCATAAATATATGTGTATTATCTATCAGAAAAGACGAAATCATCTTTCCATAATTAGGAGTTCCCGCTAATGCAGGTGTAAATAGGTTTAGCCTCACGAGACAGGTTTACAATGAAAGCTTCATGCCTGGGTAAGTCCGTTTTCATATAAAAAGATACATGCCACTAAGTTTGAATAACCACACGTTCGATATATATGTGAGATCTCTCACCCAATAAATATACTTTATGACGTTATGCAATCACTGCAGTTAGATGTGCGTTTTCCACTTGACCTGTTCAGATAATTCATTAGAATAATTCAAAAAAGGACATCCTGAGGACAGCGCCAAAAATTGAATTTTTCCATGACTTTCGGAAGAAATTTCGGTGAACGTAAGTATTCAGACTCAATAGAAAAACGAAGTGCAACGTCACGAAGCGAACTAACGATTCTGTTACAGCAGTTTTGAACAAGTGCGTATCCTAGACCCAATGGTTAACGTAAATGAATCTTATACATATTTGATTCACTTTATGGCTGATAGATAGAAGATCGTTAATTTCTTTCATAATTTAAAAGATACTTTTAGCCCTAAAGGTAGGGCAAGTCCGTTTTCAAGTTATAGGGTACACCTATACATTGTTTTTCAGCAAGCTTCAATATTGAGAAGGAATGAATATAAACTTCTCCCAGGCCTTTCCGGTATAGCGCATGGTCATGCTTCCAAGAGGTATACTAGAATAGCTAGAAGGCATCAGCTTGAAGATCCCCTCCTCAAGAGCTCACACGACTTACCTGACCATTGCGTCGTCTTGGCTTCGATGCTGAACCCCCGAACCTGGGGCTCCAGGTGCTGTCAACGCCGGAGATCCAGACGGGGCGTGTCCATTGTTGGTTCCGCCTCCGCTACCTGGCCCTCCGTTGCCTGCGGCAGACTGCGAACCGTTCGACCCAGTACCCCCACCACCGCGGCCTCCCCCTGGTGGTGCGCCCGCTGTTCGCGGGCCTTCTGCAGTGCCGTTCAGCATCTCCATAGTTGTGGTCTTGTCAGCGCAGATTAAGCTGGCACAGTGAAGTGTATCGTGGATCTGTATTATTATTCACTGTTGTTGATGTTGTTGCCGTTCTTGTGATCAAAAGTTGATAATTTGACACGCGTTATCGATATATCTATTTGGGTTGATAAACTGATATAGCGGGTTCGTAGAGTGGACGTGATAGCTCTTGTGCGGGGAGGGGGTCGTGTCGTATATGAACTTGTCTACAGTGGCCGTAGTAGTTACTTCTCGCTGTTTTTTCTATCCCTTTCCCCTTGTTTTATTACAATGGAATTATCTGCTTTGTTTTTCTTCTTTGTAGCTGATAATTTCACTTTTGTTTTTGCCGTTTTCGCCGTTGTCGTAATCAAGGAGAAACACGGCCGAAATATTGTATTTGGTGGATAAGTTCCTGTTCCAGATTCTGCAAAGCTATGTAGAAGTAGCTGAATGATGAGTTTGTTGGTCTAAATTATTACATCATCGGTGAGCCCCCACTTTTAATGAGGACCCTTCCGCCAGATCGTTATTTGAGTCGGATCTCCTTGGTTGACAGGCGCAATCTGCTGCCTAGTTCTACTTGGCGCTGAGCCGCGCGACCAGTCAGAACACGCCCCGAAACAACACGAGACTCGAGCTGCGACACTCCTAAAAAAGTCTTCTACTCAAACGTCCTTATCAAACTCAACTACTCATAAAATCTGCGTGTGTTGTGTCTACGTGTATAGCAATGATGTTTGTCGCTGTCTGTCACAATGTCTAAGCGCCACACGCCTACAAACGCCTCGTCTTAGGCTCGCTAACGCCAGGCGAGCGTTGGAGGCGCTCTGCTAGGAAATATTGTTTTCTTTCTTAGCGCGAAAAAAAACGTTGCGGCACAGGTCTCAAGGCACGCGGCACAAAAGCGCAGTGTCTCCTCACAAGCGTCGTATATACTCTGTTCGCTGTTTGAATGTAAATGAATATGCGTGTATGTACTGGAAGTGTGTAAACAATCTATCCTTTTTAGGTGTGTGTGTATGTGTCCGTACTTGTGTATGTGTATCTAATCCTGTACGCGCGTAAATCTGAATGGATTTGGGTATCCCTGTTGTTTAATGTAAGGATGATAGATAGTCCTGCGCGACGCTCGGCCTCGACGAATCGACCCCGATGTTGTCGGTATCGTGATCGATAGAAATATTCTGTTTTCTCGTCTTTTGCTTCCTCTTTTCTGTTTTTGGTGATATTCGTGTTATTGTCGCTGCTGTGGTTGAGTTTCTGCCGTTGTTGCTGTGGTTTGCTCAAGATGGTGTTAATCACAGCAGCGTCTGTAACGGGAAGTCAATGAACAGACACGGTTAGTTATTAAAATTCGCTGATGAATCGAGTAAATACTGAGAGTAATATCTACGTCGATGTTATGATAACGTAGTCTTGACCCACTGTCGTACATATCGTTTATTTGTGACACAACTAAGGTAAACTACAAAAATATCCCTATGACGCTATGGATGATAGAGCAATCCTGTATTAATAAGCAGTAAAAATGTTTGGCTTATTTGTAAATTTAAATTATACACGATAAAGGATGAACCGTTAACAACACATATTTAATTTTCTGTCAGTATGTCAGTATTGGTTGACGCTTCAAATGCAGCAAGAAACAACGCTGAAGACGAAACTATGGTAATTTTGGCACGAGCTATGAGCAAGCTGACGTGCTTATTGGGCCGAAAATTGTGGACTCGTGTACTCGAGAATCATCGGCACATCGGACGTCAATAAGCTTATAGCTGCTGACTAAAACACTTAGATACTATGGAAACATCCTGTGCATTCTGTGTGCTTCTTCTTTCTTAAAACACATATTAGAAGGTCGGCATAATGTATAGTAGAGGTTCAAGTTGAGGACGACTTAAAAAATCGATTAGTTATCGTAAATCGGACATTTTGTTCTTTAATAGGAACGGCGTTAATAAAATAAAGCTAAAAACTTTGGGCTCAAGCGTATGCACAACTAAATCGACGTCAGCAAAATATTAAGGCATATAAAAAATCACTCAATGAAAATCACTTGAACAGCGCAAATGTCCTATTGTTAAAAACGGGAATATATAGCATATCAATAAATACTACTACAGATACAATAACCTTGAGTTCAAGGACTTCTCTAGGTTTGAGTAGTCCATCAGGTTTGAGTCGGAGAAAACGAGAGACTCGGGGAACTCTCATCTGATGATCATCAATGACTCATCTGAGTCATTTAGGAACAGGATTTTCTCAGGACTATAGAGTAATTCACCTGCAGGCTTATCATCGGAACCGCAGAATACAACGAATTTGATACATATCCCTCCTACAAGCTAATAAAAGAAGACATTCGAAGATACGCCGTCATTTTCTACAACTGCATCATACCAAAGTACTTACAAATCAGAATATTTTTGCAGTTCGGTGCTTGATCCGATTGACTGAATAGCCAGGAACAACGTTAAGAAACGTCTGCTTGAATAAAAATGAGCCGCACTGTGATGGGACAGAGATTTAACGAACTCGTGACCTCCCCCTATATACAGAACGAGCTGTTATTCCGTAGGGACCGCATTTGGGTATTTTTCTGTCAATAGGTATTTGTTCGTATCGTTCCTCGTATCGTTCCTAAATAACCGAAACGACGCTGGTATAAAGCTAGAGGCACACCAATTTCTACAAACATTGTCGTTTACTACTTGGTAAAACTTACAGCTCAGAAAAAGCTACATTAGATAGTAAGAACGTCACTACCTATTCTGTTATATCAGTAATTTTTTATCTACGGCGATATTAGTCGATCGTCGCACTACAACGAACACACCATTTCGTTAAGCCTGGGATTCGGTTTTCGCGTGTTCCGAATAGTCGAAGCCATTCATCGTTTGCATGATTAATAGAAATCGATTCTTGCAGTATTCTTTTATTCAATTTACCTGTTGTTACTCTATATTTCTTCTTTTGGTCGAGCTAATACTTGACTTCGTATTGCGTAGTTACAAGTTTGTCAGTAATAAGCAATAATAATGTCATGACGTTTATTTGAACAGCTTCCCAAATTAATTCGAAGAACTCCACGTACAGTCCTTTAAATATCTAAATCGAACAAATCCCCGAGATCTAAACCACACACTTATCTGCCGCGAAATCAGTATCTTCGCAATCATATATGCTTCTATATTCATTTTCTGGTTGGCGAGGCATTCTTTGAAGAACTTTAAAAGAGACAACCAAACCTATTGTTTCCAGCCATCTGCATATTCGATCGTCACGTCATTTTTCGCAATAGTGATACAACCACAAAAAGAGAATCGATACCACAGCAAAAAAAAAAGTAACCAATTTCAAATAAAAACGGCTGGAGAACTTCAACCAACACCAAAATCCAACACAGTCAAAAAATGGCAACGCTTTCCCTCGCCAGGGAAGCACTGCCGCCCCAGCCGCGGTCAGCATAGGAAGTTTGCCTCCTACATATGAATACACGCTGCCCCAAATTGACATTTTACTGCCACTAAAGGCACCACAATTCGGCATCTTTGTGTTTGTCTGTTCTGTGGCCACCGAGCCCGCGCGCGCTAACCGACGAAGGCAAACGACAATGAGCTACAGTGAGCCTTAAAAGAAGATGCAATCAAACATCAAGATGCAACAAATACCAGCAAAAGAGCATCAACAGTATAAAACAAGAAAGAACGCTAGACAGCGTGGGGATGGCAACAGTCAACGTCGACACACAAACGTGCAAACATTCTGCATCTGAGAGGTGGTGCTTCGTGACGTAAAAGGAAAAAGAGTTGATCTACTGTTGTGACGCACGTAGCTGCTGCTGCAGTGGAAAACGCCTGCCACAATCGCTACCACCGCTAGCCAGAAACAGATCGTTCTGCAGGATAACAATAGAGCACAACAATACAATAGAATACGACGTCAACGAAAGCAGACGGACTAGCCAGACTAGCAGACGAGAACAGACGGTTCCCTTTGTACAGCAGTAGCACACACAGGACATAACTCACTCTCTTTCATACCACTGGTAAACAAGTAACCCGTACATTCTATGCAGCATGGACAGCGTCGCAGCAATACGAGTCTCGAGAGAGTAGACGCACATCCCTAACTAATGCAAGATAATGATGTCGCTATGACACAATAAACCCACTGCTCACTGAGAATCTCTCTTTGCGAACAATAAATTTGGCCACTATCTGCTAGAGGTGATTCCCAATGATAAATAATAAATAGGAAACTAAATTTTTGTGTCGCTTCAATGAAGGAAAACCCAAAGATGAGACGAGCGTGACCGAAAGAACGCGTGCCCGGCAAGCGACTTTGTCTATATAGCAACTGTGTCCGTTGAGTTTACAATACAATTAGGCGTTCACAGTGTAAACTAGTTTACCTGCGGTTTCAGGTTCAAACAAACAACACGAAAAACAACAGAGCGCATATGGTACTGTTGAATGCACTAAGAAGCAATCCTATTATGCAAAAATCTTCAACAGTCTTTATTTTCCTAGACGTCTTCGCTGTGCGACGTCACTCTTCTCAACCCCACGTTTCACTCCACATTTCTATAATATCACAGATTCGACATTCAGGTTGCAGCAGCGGTTTGTTCGCGGACAGCCTCTTTGTGTTATATGACGGAAACACTCACACTTTTATTAACGTCGTTTAAGAAAATCAAGAATTTTTGCATTGTCTAAGCGTGTTCAGCTAATCGAATTCTAACATTACGACATAAAATGGTGCCACAGATAGTGTTTATGAGTCCAACATGTGATGGTGTATGTCAAATTTCTGACAAGCCTCTTCACTGAATGCTTTCAATTAGCAACCGCTGTGTAATTTTCTTCGAATAATTACTTTTTTACGCCCGACTTTTATACGGAGTGGTACATAAATAGAGTATTGCTGGTGCAGTCACCTTATTTAATATGCTTTCGTATATACAGCATAATTGTATTATATGATGAATTTGCTGTGAGTGAAGCTCAACGAGACAGTTCCTCTTCATATTTCATGTTCCCCCCGACATTTTTTTCCTCTGCAGACGCATTACTCAACGATACCACATACTAGCAAATCGTAATGGCACGTACTTAGCCGAAATATAATGTTACACACATGCATATGCCTATTGGCCATGATTAGGACGGCTCAATTAGAATCAGTTTTCGGCGCTGGACGGCCGGAGTCGTCAATATCGTAGTGGCAATGATATTCGTTACTGGCCGCTTACAATCATTTGGTCGTTATCAATCACTACTGTATGCCAGTAATGACAGGTAGTCTGTCGGCCTACTTGCTTGAGTGTCATTCAGCAACAGCAGATGAATCAGAAACTGCGACGGTGGAAACTCCAGTCAAGGAAGGAAAAGCGGAGCGCCATTGAAGACATCCATGAGTGCATGTACATACGAAGGGATACATTCTTCTTCCTACACATACGCATATAGATATACGCAAACAGCCGCAGGATAGTTGAAAGGCTAGAAGAACCGCCAGGCAATGCTTCTACGATTCAGTCTCTCTATTCCGACTAGCTGCACTCATTACGGACTGTTACAAGCATCAGCTGCTACTGTTTCCGTCGTTGAAACGGATTGTGTTTCTAGGAACCAGCTGAGAACTTTCGTACGGGAAGTGACGATTTAGTATGTCGTAGTTGAGGAGGCACACATGCACACAAGATGGCGTTCTTAACTAGCAAGCAAACTAAAGAGCAAAAACATCGAAAAAATAACTGAATTGTTTTTGTATATATATATATATATATATATCCAAACATAGAGGGAGAATAAAAAACGCCAAGCAAACCTTCTAGGAATCCGAAAAACCGTTGTCCATCTAATATGAAACAACAGAGGGGTTGCAGAGACAATCAGTGAAAATACTGTTCAAGGTACAATACTGTTGCTAGCTTGAGCAAATTATTTTTGCTCCATTTACATTTAGTCGTTGTCTAATCAAAAAGAAAAATAATTATATCGTTTCTGTTTTGTTTAAAAAAGAAGGAACAATTAAAAAATGTATACCTAACTGGTACATGGAGATCAAAGCAATTACTAGCCGTAAACAGGTGGCTTCACCACTCCAGCGATAGCAGAACAGCCTTTCATCGACTCTTTTTCTACTAAAAACACTAGTCGGAGCACAGTTCGGTCTCGTTTACTTAATCATCAATCTATACGTGTCCAGTGGATGTCAAAGACTACCAATCATAGATAGACGGTTGGGAAATCGATCTAGGTGTACGTAACGGCTGTTGATGTTCGAGGAGAATTATGGTACGGTAGGAAATAGCAAATTACCATATCACTGATTAACTAGTCATCTGACTAACTGTTGTATGACCGTTACCATAACCCTACATTTTCAAATTCTGGAAAGCGATATCGAGCTCGTTATGACGGTGCTGTTGTATACTTAAAATAGCTAGAGAGATGTTTGTAATGACGCCCTGTTTTGACATTGTTTCAAAAAAATGCCCCTATTTTGAACCGTTCCAAATTTCTCTGCATACTCTACGCTTTAGTTGCAGTCTAATACCAAAAAATTATAAGTGATACTTGCCAGATGTAATAACGAGCCTTTACACATTGAAGATGAATTTGAATTAGAGGTGGTATTTTTTTTGTCAAACAATTAGTGCAGCGGCCCATCCGCTCCATGACGCTCATCAGAACTTACGAGCGAACGAGACGTCATAGCTCATCTGAGGTTATCTAAATTTTGATACACAATTATTGGACTAGGTAGTCATAACAGTTGTTTTTGTCAAACAATTGCACTCCAATGCATATTCGGATAAATGACTCCTGTTTTCAGAAACGCTACCTGACTTTAAGAAATACTAAAATTACATACACACACACGTATTAGGAGGCTAAGGATAGCCAGTAGCGCCTGTATCTAGAAGGTTTGCTAAATTAATAAAAATTGCGTTGGCGCTAACGATTTCGATGGTGGTAATATTTCACTCATTGAAATGCACAATGTTGTCGCTAAACCACTTTTTTGTTTTCCGATTTCCCTTAGCCACCTAGCGGTGTGTCATCCAACACAAAATCAGAATTTCATCTTCAACACAGCACCGTTTAATATTGTTTTTCTCAATATTACGTATGGACTATTAGAGTATCGCTCAGACATGTCAGCCACAAAAAATTTAATGGTTTTAAATGTCGGAGCTAGTACTGGGCCAAAAGTCCCAAAAACTCAAGCGCCCTATCTGAATGACCTAGTCGCCAGTAGATACTTTTTTCCAATACGAGCTGCTAATTCCAGGATGATTTAGAAATGGTTTAGCGGTATTATAATTAGCTTTCGAACTTTTCGGATAAAGCTGGTCTTGTAGACCTTTTGCCTAATCTCACAGAAAGCTGCTTGAAAATTCAACGACACAGAGCGTACATTCGAGGCAGCCAAAAAAATCTGTATAATCGCAATGGGGTTCGTCCGTCCGGACGACACTAAACAGTAGCTGATCTTCGCTCAAAATCGAACACCGAGCCTTTTGCCATGATGAATTTGTGATTTCGCTCTAACTCAAAAACTGGCTGGCTTCTAGTATCCGTAGTAGTTATAAATGCATGTCTCACTTTATCCCGAACATCCTGTATGTTTCTATAGCCCAAGGAGGGACTGACATTGGAAACAGTAAACGACCGAAGCTACAACGGTGACGAGACAATAACAGCAATCTGCAGTATTACCGATACTGTCGCCCCGAAAAGTTACCGCCATCGCTGATGATGGCGCCATTGTATCTATAGAATAACAATCATTACTAAAGCCTCTTTGTTGCCGTTTAGCTTTGACTCAACGATGGTTACCTGGCAATGCCACTAATGGCATCGATTGAGCAGCGCTATTTGACCGATAATATCATTGTCTAGGCCACGAGAGACTACCGTGAACAAGTAAACGGTCTCCCAACGACCAAACAGGCAAGCTTCTATGCGTGACCGACGAATACCGTCGAGAGATGGTGTACAAAGCACCCCCTGGTGACAGCAACATGTCATAGTAGCAGCACCGTGTTTTGCACCAATACATACTACATTGTAGTTTAGATGATTGTTGCTATAGTTGTTGCCGTTATTGGGACTGGCATTGTAAAAGGCGAGAGATATCCACAAAACCCAACTCAGTCACATAAACGACGGCACAGTACCGGAACAACAGAGACGATGACCATGTAAACAAAGTGAAAAGAACCAATTTATTCCCACTGCTCATCTCCCTTCTACCCCTCTTCTCTCATCTTTCTCTTTCTCTGAACTTACCGGTTTTGTCTTTAGGTTAAGTATCTATTACGTGTCGATGTGTGCATGATTTTGAGCGCTTCTTTAAATGGCGATTTCGCTGTACTCTATTATAATGCTGCATGTATGCATTGTGTCCGTTTAGGTCTACTCAAATTTCTCTGTTTAGGTCTTCTCTCATTTGTGTCTGTTGAATTTTGGTGCCGCCAATTCTGGGTCGGCTTATGCAATCCACATATCAATAATAGGTGTCAAGAGTGAGCAATTCACTGGGTGACCGACTGAGCGCTGGTAGCTGGTCGACTCATCTACGGCGATATCAATGACGGTGGTGACAACGGCTTACCATTAGCACTAGTCCTATTGGCTCATGCGGGTTGTTGTTGACACGGAAGTTCCAGCATTGACGGCGCTTATCCGCACATTCGATTGGTGGTATAGTGTCACTGTCGTTGCCCCTATTATCTATGCGAGAGAGTGGTCGATACAGAAACAATAGGCAAGATATAGAGCACATTGCGCCCGTCCGGCCCTCCGATTAACCACTGGGTTTAGTCGCCGCTTACCGACCATTTATCATTGGCGCTATCGCAACCACCGGCTAGCACAACCACTACAGACAACACATATAGACTTACAGACAAGCTAAGAGACGAGAAACACGACAGGTAAATAAATACAGGGCGGCTATAAGGCGTTCATTCGTTGGCCGTCTGTCCACCCGACGTCTTCTTGGCGTTGCCGCGCGTTGCGGAAGTCGCCGCTGCCATCAGGGCTCTTAGAGATGATTATGACGCTGCCTACTCTAAGCGACGAGAGGGATTTGAAGCTAGAGGAAGATGCTGAGTGAATAACGACGATAAAGTGTAACGACGGTCCTTTGCTTCGAGGTGGACGAACAAGCAGACGCGCAATTGTGGGCATAGAAATCGTCTGGCGCGTTCATCAAGCGGGGGGAAGAGTGGGCGAATGAATCACCCCCGAATGACAACAACAGCAACAGCTGTGCGAACAACAGCATCAGCAGTGGCTGTGGAAGCTACAGACAAAGTGACTGCCGGAGCCCATACGACACATGAAACAACAACACTCATCATTTTAGCAAAAACGACGAATACGATGAAATAGTAGTACCAGGGACTGGATATGCCAATAGTAAATAGATAATAAATTGAGCTGTAAGCCACATCCACATATGTCATTGTTCTTTTTTCGGCCAAACATGGAAAGCGAAACATCTGAGCAATCGTCAATAAAAGAGACCTCCTGCCAGTTCTCCTTCTTTTGACAGTTTTTTTGCGAGAATAAAGTACAAAATCAACATTTTGTTACTTTTTCATCTTATCATAACGTCTATAGGAAGATACTATGGCAGATGTAACCAGCGTCTATAGATCAAGTTAAGTTCACGCATTTGTACAAACGAGTTGACTAGTCCCACTAGCGAAAGGACAGTCGCGTCCAGACACGCAGGCTCCTTTTCGCTTTTGTTCTGCGTGATGCCTCGTCATCTATTAACACAGCACCGGCAGCCGTAGCGCAGTCCTACGACTCAGCCTGATTACTGATGATACGGCCATTTTAGTCGGGAGCTGCAAAGAGTGTGGCAATTTGTTATCGCCTCCATTAACCAACAAACAACGCTGTGATAGAATGAACAATTCGTTGTAAGCAATTGATTAATTTTGCCCAAAGAATACACACACATACAGGGACATAGCTCACGCTGCTCACAGCAGATAGGTGTAAGTCTACACAAAAACAACACCTCAGAGCAAATAGACTGCGAAACACGCAACAGACTCGGCACACCGACGGAGACGAGTGGGCGATCCATGGTTTCTTTCTGTCCACTCTCACGTATCACAAACCAGTTACTTATGATTCCACTTGTTATCATTACTGTTTTCCTTTAGACTTCATTATGAATAATTTTATGAACTTGTTTCATTATTGTTCGTTCTATTCCTTCCTGGCGACGATGTTGTTGTCGCTAGCGGTTGTTGTGTCACTAACACCGAATAGATTGCTGGATAGGGGTGTCGTCTGCGTTGATCACTCTATTACCACCGCAACAGTGACGATTGTTTATCCACGAGGATCTGAGATTCTGTGCACTTGTAGACAGCAGGAAGCAGAAGCCAATCAGCCACGATAATAGCAATAGCTCCATCAGCATCGTCATAACCATTATCAGCATTGGCTGTTTGTCTGTCGTTTCTGTTGCTTTTCGTCGTACGCAAGCTGACTGTTGTCTCGTTTCGAGCGATTTTCCTTGTTATTTCGTCTCGCTCCTGCTGTAGCCTACCGACGAAAACGACAGCGTCGCAGCGCAAAAGAAACAACAGCAACAAAAGAAGCCGGAAAAATGAAGGGCTGCTAATAATAATACTATACGAGGACACGAAATGGAAAGAGCTATTGTCAACAGCAGCAGCAGCATCGGTTGTGGTTATGCCCTATTGTTTTTATTGGTGCAGCAGCGGCTGGCGCTGCTATCCGTGCTGCGCAGTGCAGCAGAAGGGGAGCATTTTCTCCGACGAAAAGATGAAGCTGTTCATTACTGCGATTCTTATTATTAATAGAGACTCATTACTACACCAAGATAGCAGGAGCGTCCTGGTAGTAATATTAGCTATATTTTACACTAGTAACACGAAAACGACAGAACATAGGTCACACAGCGGCGCGACAAGCGACAAACACTAACACCAACAACAACAAACGCAGCATCCGAGAAGATCTGACGCAGCGATATCGAGCGCCGCCTTGGCCATTATTTAACCAAGTCGTGTGCTTCTGGAGAGACAGAAAACGATATCAAACAAACCAAAAACATCCATCAATATAATAATTAACTACAATACTTTCCACTCGTCAACACAACGGATCCACATACATTTCCGTATATAGCAGGCTTCTAAAAATAAAACGTGTTCTCGAAAAACTAATCGACTTAGTCGACTCCGTTTCTGCGGATTGGGTCGCGCATCGGGCGGACCCGTTAACGAATATGCATGTCCATGTTGCCAGATACTAGTGTACAGATATTTCAATGCCCACATGAATTAGCACAAGCTAGGCCATCGTCCGCAAGCGGTGTCACCATCATTAGCATTCCGGATCCGAGGAGTCTAACCACGACACAGAAGACGACCGTTCTTTGTCCGCCGTCCTGCCATTCGTCCTGTTTCGAGTGAAACTCAAAACTGACTGCTACTCTAAATTCTCATATCCTACAAACTCAAACGCTCATGGGACCACAATTAACAACCATAGAAACGATGGAAGACAGCGAGGAGCACGAACCACATAGCGCTGGCCGTGAAATTTCGCTAGTCGTCATTTGGGCAATTTTTCGGGTCGGCGTTTTCGGCGGTTCAATGAGCGGCCCAACCGCCGACTGACTCCGGCCCGAATCGAAGGCAAGAAGTTGATCGATCTATTTTCCCTGTGTAGCGCTCTCGATACCGTCAATAGATTGATTTAGCTTGAGTTTTGTTTTGCTGTGGCTGCTCCAGCAATAGCGTTGTGTGACAATAGCATTAATCTGTGATGGTACTTTGTCCAGCACGATCAGCTTTCTGTATTGGGCTGTTTGCCCTGTCGATCGCTGCACTAACCCCGCTCTACGTACTGTATGCATGTATATATGGCGACCGTAGTAACAGTAGTGGTAGCAGTAGCGGCAACCGTGATTATAATATGATTCTTTTTGGGCCGGCAGTTTCGAGAGGATCTTGCGGCCCGTAAATGGCACGCGCTACTTTGGAGTTACGTACCTGAGGCGTGTCCGGCTGTCGCAAGGGTTGCACAATATTTACACGTATTTACACCTGCCTATGTACACCGCACATACGAGGCTGCTATATACACAACATGGCCCTTGAGGCTTGGCCAGAGTTGATCACGAAACGCGCTTTTTCTTCGTTACCGTCGCGCCAGCCAGGGGTCACCTGGCGGGCTCTTGGATACCGCCTTGGTGGCGGGCATATTCAAACGTGCGAGGTAGCGCGAACTCCATTAATATTTGGCAAAAAGAAATTACTGTTCGTTGCTTTGTTGAATTACGCTTGTATTACTTGTATAACCATTGTAGCAATCGATAGAGCAATATACACAAGAAGGAAAACATTCTTAATAAATGACGTTCTAATTGAACGCCCTTTTTTTGCCTTTGCAGTAGCCATAATTCAGCCCTCCCACGCTCTCTGTCATCCCGAATTCGCCAGGATTGTAGGCGTTGTATTGGCATCTTATAGCATGGCTTCTGTTTTGTTCAAAAAAATTAACAATCCGAGCGCGCATGAACCTTCTGAAATATTAGTTATGATTATAAACGATTTTGTTATACTCACCAATTGCTGCAGCCTCACTACTGCCGTGTTCGAAATAAACCACAACTTGGACTTGAACTTCCCGTACCTAGTAGATATACCACCTGCTTCAAACTGAAACAACGTATTCGATCGATGAGTTATTTCATGTTACCAAAGTTTACGTCAGTTAATTTTCCATGTCTCCTAAATCTAGTTGATTGCTAAAAATGATAGTGCAAAGTGACAATTTTAATTTGTCGTGGTGATCGGCTCACTTAATTGCCTCTGTAGCTATTGAAGCCTAACGACACATAATAGTACGCCGAACAGTGATCCAGCCGATACAATCGACATCTCATTGTTGCCTATTTTGTTCTTCCTGTCTCCTATACTTAATTTTCTATGAACTAGGTACATTTCCTAGCTAATCACCAATAGTCATCTGTTCTCTTTTAGCGCCTAGAGTAGCAAACAGCTAAAATTTATGTAGAAGAAATTGTTGCCTGGATGCTACAATATTCAAAAAAATGTGCCGAGTGCGTATATGTATATGTATAAATGATAACATGCAAGAGTTTCCGTTCCCATTTTCTCCGGTTTCCGTGAGAACGCTGCCGTTTGGATCTTAGTATATATTTTACTTTACCGAACTATAAATACGACATTTTATTTTAACAAACATATGTAAGTGTGAGGTGAACATATTAAAGTTCTAACGTAATTTTTTTTATCTTCATATGTATGTTCGACAAAAAACGCACCGTAACAGTTTTTTTCTTTGTTATTCTTCATAATTTTCTTTTATTAATTTCCATTCTTTTATTACGTAATTCCTCAGATGATTGTTCACCATTTATTGTGACTTGATGAGTTACGCGTGAAAGGATTTCATACGCATGGCCACACAGAGTCCGCACTCAATATACTTTTCATCCGATACCATTGATATTACAGATAATAATAGTCTTTCATTACATAATTAATATTCTATAATCAAGAAGCTAGCCAAACCGAACATACTGCCGTGTCTATTCTTCGCATCTATCTGTTTTGTACCAATTAGGAACTAATGCAGCTGACTGATTGGTGAGCGTACATTTACAAGTATGTACTATTTTTATTACTAGGGACCAGGATTAAAGCCATAATATGATAGCAATAATAAATAAAAGCAGCAACCACAAGAAAACAATAGCGAAGGAACACCTACTCTCATGGTGGTTGTTTACCTATACACGGGACGACCAAATCAGGTGATGACCTCGCCATGGAGAAAATAAACAGACATCGACATACAGACTTTGCCCCATTGATCTTTGTGGAACTGCTAATTTTCAAATTCCGTTACCAGATTGTGGACAAGAAGATCTTTTGATGATGTAGCAGGCAAATCCTACGAGACTAATCGGCGCAGTTCGCTTTGCAACAGCCTGCGACATAACGCAGTTTATATTCGGCTTGTTTTTCGAAGTCGATCAAAGTGTAAAACGAAACCCCTAACACGTGGTCGTTAATAATTATACAAATAGATGCGATAAACTAATTTTCAAGTCCATGCCACTTCCTTGTACATAAGATAAACTTTAATTACATTGTGGCAACTTATGGAAGATGACGATGAACGTATTTAGTATGAGCTGAATAATTACTAAGTATAAACACGATATAGTCATCCTCAATCTTTAGGCGGACGTATTCATCCATTAATGTCATTGTTAAATTGAATCAATGATATGATAATCATGCAAGAATATTTCAAGGAATTTGCGACTCTAGTACTACGACCCATTTCTAAATACCACCATAACAGATTCACGGAGTAAATAAAATGCACAAAGAATAAAAATAAAAAGCAAAACAAAGAAAACAATATAAATTATTTTAATGATTAGGAAAATGTATATATTCAGTTAAGGTCAATCCAAGATAAGTGGTGATAAACATACAAACAAAGTACGTAAACGCTTTGCGAAATCAAAGTATACGATTTTTTCAAAATAATTGCATTATCAACAGATTTTGATCGACCTTGTTCATCATAGCTAAAACAAAAAACTGCCCGCCGGGTTACTGAGAAAAGCCAAATTAATGTATTCTCGTGTTCTTTAACGAATGGCATGCAATTTGTACCCATCCTTTTGAGGGATCTGCTATATATACTTTTTGCAGGAATGACAAATGAAGTGAATAGTAAGTCGTTATTACGAGGCTTATATTTATTATCGTTCACCTGTACATCTTGTTGTGTTTCAATTGACCCAAAATATAATGTATGTATTATTATAACAACAAGTTTCATAATAATTGTTATTCTTAGTATAATTACGATAATCAATACTCTGGTAATTTACACAACAGTAACAGATGGGAGATGTCAAGTACGGGAATATCGCTGTCGAAAAATAAAGAATATTCAAATTAAATGAGAGGGACAGCTTATAAAACTGGAGTAAAAAGTGAGCTTTTCCGGTGCAATTTTTTTGCCAACTTCAAAGTTGCCATGACAATAAGTACTCTGAATGATAATTTTTCCGTTTTGATTTGCTTGTGTCTGTCCATAATGCGTTGCAGCCAATCCTACGTAAAGCACACTGATACAAGACCTTAAAATGCAAATAATAATTATGATAATAATGACAAGTACCAGGGTACACAGGAAGTATTATGAAATAGGGATAGTGGTATACAGAAATTGCATTGCTCGTTGAGACCGAACAGAAAACAACTTAATTTCATGACAGCCAAAATCAATAACAGTAGTAAAAAATAAATAGCCCCGACAGCCCTATGAACGAATGTGGTTGTCTATTAAGTACAAGCTCTGGGATCATGAGTAGATGATCAAACCGGCGGTATTGGGTCAGCTTATGTGAATTTCGAGTGAATATTTTTCTTATTGGTTGGCAGTTGTTGTTGTAGTCCGTAACGAGTTGCAGCTATTTTAATTAACCCTTTACACATATTAACTGTTCAGATATATACCCTTATATATGTATAATGCCAAGATAAAGAAGCAAATCAAAATACATCTGCGGGGAGATTTGCATTTTTTTCTTTTCTCAATCTCAACATATTCTCGTTATTAATAATATTCTTATTTTCACTATGAGTTATAATAATAATTCATATAAATAAATTATAGCCTTTTTTTCGTTCGCTTTCTGTGCTCCCATCTTCCGCTAACTTATTATAGATAATTTTAAAAATTATCTTAATATATCATTATGATTATTATTTCGATTTTTGTTAAACTGTTTTCGTCCATTCACGTGCGTCTACAATAATGGTATATACAGATGCATTACAGATAACAAACTCCGGTTCGTTCCTTCCGGTGGGTATTTTTGCTCTCTTCTCTGATCCGGCTGTGCTCTTCTAGTGTGTCCGGAGAGCCAGCCTCCTGCTTAATCAGCACACATCGCACTTTTGGTTAGCGTCTATTGGATAGCTGTTCAAAGCATATCCGCCACCTTTGTGATTGCGTCTGTGCCACAGAGACGTTTCACACCTCACGCTCCAAATCTAGTATTCTGCGTTTAGCATCAGCGAAGAATTGACAAACAAAAACGGCTGTTACAACCCGCATCGTTCCATTTGCCATTCGCAACCTTATGCGCTCAACGAACCTTGTTTTCCACTTATGTCAATACTTTCCTTTACAAAACGTTGCCGTACTTCTCAAGCATGACGATGCCATAATCATTTGTACGCGCGGTTTGCCTACAATGATTTGCTGGTGTGGCTTTTACTGACGTGTCCTGGATTATCATTAATCGTTGTCAATATTCGCTTTATCGGGCAATTGGATGGTGTTGAATCATGGTGGATAGACTTCGTTAGTTGTCTATGACCGGGATAACAGATTTCTGTCATATTACTGCGCCTCAGGTTGGTAGGCTGTCTTCATCTTGAGTAGCTGTCCTTTTGGCACGCTTTGCGGCGCGATTCTCAGAGTGGTCCGTCGGTAAAGGACGCGCCATTACTCGTGTAGTGGACTTTTCGCTCCTGTAATAAGGAAAATCAATGATTGTGAAAGGATCAGCATAAAACAATATCAACAGACGAAGCAACTGTGCAAGTCTATCGAAAATATCAATTTATTTATGTGTCATTACACATAGTCTGATACATACATGGTTTTCTACAAAGTATTTTTTATGCTGCTTTTAATTAATAACCGGTATAATATCGTTATATCTGTACGTTATATTTCCACACCAAATCCAATTCAATGGATGGCATGGATTTCGATGCATTCGATAACCTATTCACAGTTTATTTGTTACTTACTCTGGATAATATTGTCGTAGTCTAACGTGCCAAGCGATACTGGCAACTGCTGTGACTGTACGAAATTGATGAATGATGTTTCGCGGCAAGAAATAAATATCGTTGTCGCACAGATTCACTCTCGCGTATCGAACGCCCTCTCTTCGCAGATGGTTTAGCTTGGCGTCTTCTACCCATTGGATACACTGAGACACCGGGGGTTCATGCAGGTCCAGCTGTAGCTTCTCGACAAGTGAAGGATAGTCGGCAGCATGAAAAGCAACCACGTCTTTCGTGACACGGTTACACCATCGTTCCCCGTTGACAGCTTTGAGTATGCCGACGGCTGCCGTTGTCATACGGTCTAGACCTTGGCCTACCTGATCCGCATGTGCACGAGTGCGGTCCTCAAAGAGGAACTCACGAGGCTCAGATAATCGTAGAGGTTGATAATGCAGGCTCTTTAGTTCTTTTCGGGCTGATTTCATCGGCGAGCCCTTGATCTCATTCATAGGCACCATCTGTTCTCCCGGCCGAACCCAAACGATGGGGCCGTCGCTACTCTGCTGAGGATCGAAGTGTTCGACTGAGAGAGAACCCCATGGCATTGTGGACTTTAGAAAGGGGCTGCGCTCAAGTAGTGATAAAAAATCTGGAAAGTATCCACCTGATTCCTCTTGCGCGGTTCCGACCACGGAGATCTGATGCAGAGGACCTGCTCGGTAGGTCCCACAGCTGTACGTTCTGTCGACAAGATCTTTGAATTCGCGCATAGTTGTCGTCTCTATATCACTATTTCTGCCAAGAATTCCACACTTGACCGCCATTGTGGGTTGGTTATCCGCAAAATACTGGACTAGGTCCGGGAGATAAGCGGCTCCGTTGTGGATGACCGAGAGTACATATTTGGCGGTTCCTTGGGGGCTTTCCCGAAACGTTTCCCGAAGGTAGTCTTTGACTAACCGATGCATGTCGTCTTCGTTCAGGTGCTTGATTTCATCCAAATATAGGTGAAGAATATCAGCTCCGCCGTTGCAATGGCGTTCGCGACGAAAAAATCTGGAAAACACGTATGGCGTTAGTTAATAATCTATCATATGCGTAGTGCATGTGGTGTATCAGTGGTTTTAGAAATGGTGAAATTTGAATTTCCCTGTTAATAAAAAGTTGTGACATTGAAAGGCTTGTTTGTGGTTATCCACTTCCATTTTAGCGAATGTATTAAAGGTACTGAGTCCTAGTTGAATATTCAACAGGTAATTAATAATTATCTTTGAAAAGTGTAATCATGATCACATGCATTTGGCATCACCTCATTAACTAGAATTGACATTACAATGGAAACTGAACCATTGGACTTATTACGAATACTACATGAATTTATCATTTATTCGAGTGGCTTTTTGTTTCAGTTTCAAATCATAATCGAGTAAGCACTCGAACAATGTATGTTCATGAAACCATTCCATAACAATAGATTAATCAAAAACAGTATATTGATTGCAAGAATACGATTCTTTCCGCGTGCATTCATAGGGAGCTCTGACAAGTCTTCCTAATTTTAATCAATTTGGTTCTCTCATTCATCTGTCACCTCACATTAGATCTTAAGTCCGTTAGAGGGTTTTATGGACTTGTTAAACAATTCGCAATCTATCACGAGTGCTCACCTTCCAAATTTATAATGCTCAAATTCGACCGTCTCCGGAAATCTCGGGGTCTGAAGTCCTTTATCATTCACTCCGAGTACAAGAGTACTTGTTCGTTCACGTTTACACTGAACGCTACAGTTTCGCATCTTTGCAGTTCTACGCTTACATCGAGAACAGCGAACTCCGCCATCTCGTGAAGACCTGAAGCAAACATGTCGGCATTGAGTTCCTGTTTGGCTTTTGAATGATTGTAAAGATAGTGCTACATGGCATATTGGCTAAGCAATAATACAAAAAAAAAGTACGCGTAACCTGTATTTAAAAGCACATATATAGTCAACGAAAGTAAAAAATCTTACCCCCTTCAACCTGCAACGTAATACTCATATAATAATTAGAAGAAATTGTACGTACTATAATGAGTGGTTACTTTCGGTAACGGTGCACAGGTGTAAAAGTTAATTTGTAACACATTTCACTAGGCATCATTGACAGCCGGTTAGATCAAATTATAAGTAGAAACATAAATGCCCATTTGTACTATTGTAATATTGCTTGTAATTCTGCTTATACTTACCGCAAAAAATAAGTTTTTTTTTTTTTTTAATGAAATCTTAGATATTTAAGGGATTTAAATTAAAATTCTATGGAAATTGACTGTCCTTTTATTTGAGTTGTTCAGAAAATCACTAATTTTCTAAAAAACGCCGAGGATGCTCTCAGATAGCGTTAAATATAAGAATAGGTACAGCCACTCTAATGACTTATATTCATTTCGTCGAAAATAGGATTTGTCCTATACAGCTAAGCTGATTCCTATTATTTATTGAGCAACTGTCTCAAGGGGTCGATTTTAGTATGTACAAAACAGTCGATTTAGGTCTTAGGCGCTGTTTTTTTCTAGTATTTCTAGTAGAAAATCTAGTATTTCATACTCGATCTCGTCGATAGACCAACTACAGTTGCAAATTTGTGCCTTTTTTTTCCAGACCGAAATTAGGCTGGCATAGGCGATAACTCGTTGTAATTACCAAAGGGAGAGATTTTCAAAGTCATTAGCTAAGTCTTATTTTCATAAAACTCTGCTTTTGGGTACACTTTTTCTATGTCTTCGCAATTGAAGTAAACTAGCTTGGACTGTTCAGGGAATCATCTGACAACCGTAGGCGCACACGTTTGTCTCCCGCATTCCGTCTCTCTCACATCTTTGGAAACGTTTTTAAATACGCTATACTCTTTTATAAAAAGACGCGAAGTTTTCTAAACATAGAAAAATTTGAAAATTTTCCAGTCATTTGATTGTGTCCCACAGAGGCCCTAAAATATTTTCTACTTAATTCTGTACGAGATCCCACTGCATCGCAACGGTATACGAAGTGTTGCTGTTTCAACATTAACGTTCAGGAATGTTGAACATTTTAGGAAAAGTTTCTTTAACACTTCTAAAGCGATCGCTCTTCGAAGCATTGGATCTTTAATGGAAGTAATGTTATGACAAGAAAATACATGTCCTGTAATCGGAAGTAATCATCAATTTTAACCAATGATTTTATAATAAGCACTTACCTACTATCCCTTTGTCTATTTTCGTCTTTCTGATCAGTTCTTGATCTGTCTGAGCTCCGGCGTTTATCGTTGCGATGGTCCCGATGATCGCTGTCGTGTGACTTGCCTTCGTGTCTTTTCGATTCGTGCTTTTCATCCTTCGAAGAATCTTGATTATGACGTAGGTGATGTGATGACGAGTGATGATTCCCGTGGTGATGATGATGATGATGACCGTTGTTGCCGTGATGAGGGTAGTAACTACTGTTCGAGTTTATGTTCACGTTTACGTTACTATCCTGTTGAGATGTTTTACACACTGAGACCAGTTCTTTGACCAACGATTGCTGCGGGTCTGGTTCTGGCTGTTGTTGTTTCAGCTGCAAATTCTGTTGCGCTACTGGAGCAGCTGGTTGAAGAGAAGGTTCTGTTTTTACGCCTTGCTCGAGCTGTCCGTGGTTGCATTGGACGTTTGGTTGAGACTGTGGTTCAATTTTCGTTTCAGCACTTAGCATCTGCAGCTCCGGAAGCTTGACGTCAACTTCGATGTTGTCCATAGTAGGTTGCATCATCGAGTTAGCAGGGGATGCAATAACTTCTGTGGGAAGAAACACGCACACACATACAGACATAAAACGAAAAAGCCGACAGGCTTAATTGGCTCTGGTTAAAACTTTCAGTGCACGTTTTATTATTACTATTATATATCTGCATAAAAGCAATATGTTACAGTAATCAGTAACCATCAAAAAGGGTAACATGGTACTATATGAATTGGGAAAGCAGGTTCTTCGGGTTTGTTTTCAGTGTGTATCGTTACGACATGGAGGAAATCGATCTTCACTTGAAATCATTAAATGCGTTACAATAACAAGTTATAGTATACTATTGTAATTGTAATCACCCACACGTAGTACCCTATATGTATGTCACCTTCAGACAAATCATCTTCTTTAGAGGTTGTTGTATTAATTTTTGCAACGCATTGCAGATGTTGTATTTCGGAAATATTCGTGTGCGAAGTGCATAACAGTTTGTCCGTTTGTGAAGCTCTTTTCAAAAGAAGAAAACATATTCCTGTTAAACTATTTTTAACATTTAAACATTTTCTCGGGTCTTTGAACTACAAAATTAAAAGAACTAGTAAAAAAATATCTGGGTACATAATCATTTCTCGTCAAGCCTGGTTGGATTATTTTTGAACCGGCTTTTGTCAATCCAAACTAGATGTTCTCGCAGTAAAAAGATAGGGCGCAGTACAATAAACCAAAGGCTTACAAGTTAGAGACGTCGGAGTAAATAATATCATATTTTTCAAAATTACTTCTTAGCAGAATATGAAGCTCTTGTAAACGTGAGCAATGGTCTTGGATACAATTGAGGTCATAAGTAAAGAAAAAAAATTACTAACAGTATGCACACGACGCTTATCGTAGTCATAAGGTAAAGCAATTACCGAGCCTAAATTTTCGAAATTATTTGCGTATTCACCGGTCTAATTCAAAGATTATAATGGTGTAAAACAGATTTCAAAACTACTCAATAATGAGCCCAAGTATTAGTGAAAAGAAGCAGAAATCTTAATACATTTTGAAAGATTATGAATTTACTCTCTGTTAAGAAGCATCGGTAGAACACTGGGATTCTCCCTCGACGATTTGTTCCACTTTTCTAACGCCTTTAAGAAAGAATACGGCATTGCCTCAGAGTGCGAAATAACACAATCGAGTATGATCAGGCGTTAGATGGGAGACACTGTCAAGGGCTATTTCATATCAAATGGTCCTTGTTTCACTTCAATATTTTTTTGCTAATGTTTTCAATAAATAGCTACGCAAACTAATTTAATTTGGTTCGTAAGTAAATAATAGTACTCCGATTGTAAGCTACAGATTCAACGTAAGCTCAAATAGAGCTGGCGTTGCTTCATATTGGCCATTTGAGAAGCCAGCCATAGCACACGTTTTCGATGTACAGCTCGTCTGAACTATTGTAAGTAATGTACCGCTAGTTTGAATACGAATCGGACAAAAGGATATATGAAATAACTAGAATGTCAGCGATTGTTCTGACAATAGCAACCGGACATGTATTTATAAACAATGCAAGTTTGATTTCGTTCAAGAACAAAGCATTCAAAAATATAGCAATTTCAGCTTTGGTGAGAGCTTAACCGTGACTGAAGTAAAATATGGATAGTGGTATTATATAAGTCAACTTATTTATGTAAAATGCATGCTTAATACGTGTGCTTTTTGTCGGAAGGTCCTTTTATAGAAAGACAACGTATTCCATGTATAGAGCTATAATAAGTTTACAACTTTAATGAGTAATCTCAATAGTTATTAGAACAATCAGATCATTTCTGTAGACTTATATGATTCTTTCTGAAAACAAAATGTTACTCCACCGTATAATTAATAGGTCCACAGCACAATATCAAGTCAAAAAAAATATTTGCGCTGTTGGCTAGGAAATCATTGATTTAACAATCTACCTAGCTGTCTACCTTAAATAATGAATCGCTTGTGCTACTGATATGTTTATTTTGTTTTTTGCCGAAAAGCAGACCAGATATTTTTAAAAATTATAGGTTCAATTACATTGCCTATGCGTTCAGCAGGCTGTCGTTGTAGTGACTAGCGGCTACTGAGGTGTAGCAACAAAGTGACCTGCTGTAAGCGTTGTACATTGTCTAGACTAAAATGAGTAAGTATAGGATTAGTAGAACTGTAAAAATTGCATGCGGTATAAGACGGTAAGAACGCACAAAAAATTGTATTACAGACATGCACCTATAGGTAGCGGTATCGAATTGATAAAAAGTTACATGTTGAATAATGTGTAACCATTTGAATATTTGTAATTGGTACCTATATTTCGCTCATGCCCGAATACATACATGTATCGACGCGATCTGCGTAAAGCATTTACAAAAATACACTTCGTTTAACGAAATTAAAAGGTATCTTACTATGCATGTCGCCATAGTTTAATTTACGATATTCCGCAAGCACTTAATTCGACAAAAAATAGCTTCTTATATACTACTTATTTGCAACTAGATCTTTCCTTTAAGCGTTGAATTGTAAGTCTGTTTAAATGAATACTATTTGCTGCGTAAATTATACGCGCAATTGTTTGAACACTTAACAGAGAGCATCTAGTATCAAATCGAGTTGAGCCGAGCGTTGTTATCTCTGCTCGCCAAAACCTTATTTCCGATTTTCATAGTCGTGACCACATACTTGCTAACTGGTTATTTTCTAATCATTCATGGCCATATGCTAAAACAATTAATCAAACGTTCTGCGTGTAGTTAAGTGGGAGGGAGGTATTGTCTACAAAATCCTATGAAGTTATCTTACTAAACATATGTACGAAAACGAAATTGAGCAGACGTTTAATCTGCGAAGGTCACTGGAGGGAGTTTGTCTATTGACTACATTAATCGCAAACAGATGGCTCTTGAACTAGCCCCGCTTTAAAGAAGCACGAATTATTACAGGCTGTCTCAAATACCACAGTTTAACATACTGGATTCAGTGATATAAGCACACACATTTCGAATACGATAGCGTACTTTCTAGGTGGCTGAGCTTCGATGAGTACATAAAACCGCATTGTCAATAAACCTACGAAATAAAATAACCTCTCAACGTAATCTTAACTGGATTAGTATTGCGTGGCACTTGCATTATTCTATCTTTATGAAAAACACATCTGTCAAGTGAGCTTAGCAGCAAGCGGAAAATAGGACAGTGATCCCACAATTGCGGCAATCAGGCCGTCGTAACGGCCATAACATAGATAGATAATCAGAAAATTGAATACTGCAGTATTCAAAACTGCAGTGGAAATAGGTATGTAATAATGGATCACGTTTATTAATTGCATGAAATATTACTGACTCGTTAGATAGATCACCGAAATAGAGAGCCCAGATTTACCCAAAAGGATCTTCGCAAAGAATTCGAGAGAGAGTAACCAATACTTTTTTTTAAAGTTAACACACTTCTTTGACCCGTCCTTTCAGGTATAGGTGAATCACTTTTTTGATTTAAAAAGTTTACTCATTAACTACATTTTGCTATTCACTTCCCATAGCAAGGAGTAAATTGGTGTACATTTTTTTGTCTGAATGTCGCTTCATTACATTTACGACGACAAAGCTGACAAACCTTTGTTCAGACAACGAAAGTATTGGTACCTTGCAAGAAGGTGGTTGTGTCTCCCGATTTGGACGATGGCAATAGTTGATTGTAATTACCACCAAACAGGGCAATTCACCTGTTTGTCCAGTTCTTCTTTTTGTACTATTTAACGCAAGCAACATAGAGTGTAAAAAAAATGTTCCGAGAGGTATTTATCACTCAATTTGTTCTAATTTGTCAATCTGGTTCGATAAACCCGCTCCGATCACATAAATATATCAGACGCGAAGCCTCTAAGTAGTCCTCCTGTTCTAGTAACATTCCTTTTGTACAAGATCTGCGTGAAATGAAAGAGGTTCATTTATCCGATAATATTTGTCTCCTGGATTTCTGTCTTCTTCACATTTAGCGCCACATTGTTTCACTTAGAGTAATCGGGCAGACAGCTGAGTGAATATGGTTGTACTATTGATTTCTTAGTAAACTATTTCCCTAATGAAAAAGCCGTGTAGTTTTAATAGTAGCTTTCATAAATTCTTCTGCTCATGATGATTTCTAATAGACTTTGCAACAAGTTACATCTTTTGTTAAAAGCATTAAACTTTTTACGGTGTTATTTTTTTTACACTTCTATTAATTGCCTATGAAACGGTAATTGAAATCGTATCGCTGATAAAGCTTATGGTTAATATAACCGAGCATACTAAATACATGATTAGAGTTTCATGCCAAGTACTACCGTGAATTCACCATTCATATAACTAACTATAACAGTGACTGCGAGGTGCTACTTACGTAAGTTAACTGAAATAACAGTGTTTTGGTGAACCACCTGTATTACGCTCGTCGTACAATAAAATATGCTAAATTAACAAAATTTAATTGCTACAAGTAATCAAATGAGTTGTTAGAATCAAGAAAAAATAAAAGCCGATTTTTTTTAACACACATTTAAAAACACTGATCCAGGTACATTTATATACTAAGTTCGAGTACGATAGAAAAAAAACAAGCGTTATTCATTTTCTATCATTATTACAACACACTTCAGGAGCATAGGTTTATGAGGATAAAACATAATACATAGCCATCACGGGCACTTCTGTTGCGTATCTTTCTTTCGCGTGGATACCAAAAATAATTTATTTGGGATTTTTCTGAGTGTAGAATAACATACTACTGATGCCTTAAAGTCGAATCGAAATCAATGAAATCATATTGAGCTAGGAAACGACAGAAGACTATGAGGGCAAGTATTATTTTTCAGCAGACGTATTAATCTAAAAGTCACCATTGTAAAAATTTTTAACTAATTACAATACAGTTACAATTATAACGTCTACCGTATAATTCGTCCGTGCTTACTAACCTATTAATTGCATAATAATTAATTAGTTCCTATGATACATGATAAACGGCAGCATAGTAAAATGCGTGACATGATGAAGGATGTCAATCCAGTGTTAATTACATGAGGCTGTAATCCTAACGACTATGAAAGTAACATCTATGAAGAAAAACGTCATAATCAGAGAAAAGCATAACCTGTCTCAGTTATTGTGCGCTTTTCATTTTTAAGATTATCCTTGAAAGAAGGTTATTTTTTCCAAAATAATTACTACACAAAATAATTACTTGCATCTTTTTTACTCAGGACTTAAAGACGAATTAGTTTCTCAGGGAGCTCACAATCATGCGTAACCCTCCCGGACGGAAACAAACTCTGCACACAAATCCCGTCACAGATCTTTCCATATAGGATATTTTCTAATCTGTGGTGGCATCATAGAAGCAGGCTGACTTGTAAAAAGGCCCAAAACGAAATAAGATAAAACAATCCGCATCTAACTGCCTCTCCCATAACAAAGACAGTAAACCTTTATGAGACTTTCCTTTTAAGCAGAGTAACGTATGTATATATATATATGTATACACATCTGTTATTTTATACCCAAATGTAATTCTGCTATATATATATATATATATCAGTATTCACATACGGAAGTCAGAATCGACGTAGGTATAATATGGCGTGTAGATCGTAGAAACCACGGGCAAGTATGATGTCGACTGTCAATTCAATCGCGTATGGAGATTACTGCTATTACTATTCGGGTGGCCTTCAGTCACTCTCATCTTATTTTGTAGAATGTCTATCAGCGTCGCAACAGGCACAAATGTACCAATAGCAAGCGTCACGGAATTATGCGTCTTATTTCACCGCAGTTTAATTCAGACTGCAGCCGCGTGTCGACTTGTCCCATGCGTCTATGTGTATATGAATCCCTTGTGTCCAGTAACGTCGCAATTACGCCAAGTCGTACTATTTTATTGTATGCAGATGCTGTTATATATACACGTATACAATAATAGGCATGTGCCAATATGGCCTTCACCCACAATTTTAGACAGAAACTCTTATACTGATATATTCTTAGGATGCTTTCATTGTTATGACCATGTAAATAAATGAAGACGCCAACGTTGCTACTTCTGTCATTACTATTATAGATGTCACACTAGTTCGTAATGTCACTTCAGTCAATACGAGGATGATTTTAATGACTTCTGAACGTCTGCCTATTAAAACTCTTAGTTCGTCATCTAACAACTGTACTCATGTAACTTCAGAGGCATTTTTCGACAAACGAAGGTCTATGTTATGCAGAGGCAGCTCCTTCTTTCTTGAGAACTGCTCAAGAATTTCGGACATTTGCTTGGTAAAAGCTAGGCGTAATAAAAGTAACTTTACAAAAAAAAAAGTTACAAAGAAAAACTAAAAATTATCAGCCCTCCTTTTCCTCGTTTGGATTTACTTCTTGCTCGTTTATTTATTACTTCTTGTCTGAATGTGTTTATTATTTGCTCATTTATATTTATCATTGTTTGAAGCAACTACTTACGAGAAAGGTGTTCTACGACGTTCAGACTATCCGAATATGCGTTTAACGAATGCGAATGCTGTACAGATGCCGTTGTTACAGTGGGAATCAGTCCCGTGGCGCCGACAGCTCCAGTTGAATTTGTTTGCGCCGGTGGAACTGACACAACTCCATTACCGCCGCCACCACCTGCTCCGACTCCAGCCCCAGTTGTTCCATTGCCGCAGAGGATCATCTCTCTCGCCTCGGAACTCAATTTTTGTTCCATTTCGCCCATCGTCCCCAATTTACTGAACTAATCATCGGCAGCACTGAGCCCCAGTCCGGTCGAGAAAGTGCGCGCGATATCGATTCATCGTCCCCAATGCAATGAAGATGACGATGAGTTTCTGCATCCGATAAGGTAACTGTACATAATAAATAGTGTATACAATTTGCTTCTGTTGTGATGAGTAGAGACGTAATGGCGTGACGCTTGCAGAACAGGTTGGCAGAATGGGCTGACACAAGAACAAGGGTGACTTTAAACGATTAGTATCGGGGTCTTGCTTAAGTGCGAAAATCTTGTTCTCTTTTCGTTTGCTTTTACAGCGACGCCGAGCTATTAGATAGGCATAGAGACACACAGGAAATCCCGCGCGTTTGTGACGCCAGACGAAAAAGGCGTTTACCAATGTTACGGGTGGGGCACGAATCTTTTACGTTGGCTCTATGGATGAATAAGGTACTGAGGCTACACCCTTCGAAAACAAAGAAGGTGATCGTATTTTTATTCTCTTTCGATCCGGTTCTGTATTGACAATTTTACAGTAGTTCTCATTTAACTATTAATAAATACACACGAAAGTATAGGAGTAAGAAACGCTTAAAATGTCAGAACATGGCAAGAGGGTTATCACGGAGAAATACAGTTACCCTTCGATAATGGTTTGAACATATACATACACACACACACACACACACACACACACACACACACACTCACACAGACGGTTATAACGAATGAATTAAGGGTACGGATCACCAGATTATAAGAATTACGTAGCGAAACAAAAAGTGCTGTTCCCCAGCATAAAACTTCACTTCGTTTATTCGCTTTTCACAAAACCACTTACGATGAGCCGAGGTGTACACAGTATGTCTCTAAAAATGACGACTACTACAGAAGGTTCGGTATTTAAACCACGCAACGTTTCGGAGCTGTTGGTTATTGTGTTGTTCAGCGCATTTTTACTATTGACAATCGTCACTTTCAAGTTGAGATACAGTTCCTGTCGCTATCAGTGTTGATTCAGTTTTTATTGCGGTTTGCTCGCTGAAAGGCGTATTGCCCAGGTGCAGTGAGCGATGCAGTGCGAGATTCTTGGGTTTCTTTTCGACACACCTAAATATCCCTCAGCCACACTTCAGCCCTTATGTGTCAAAAAAAAAGCTAGAGCAACGCAAATGCGTGAGTAACATGGACCCGCACGCACATAGACACTTACGTTACATTTGATACGATCTCCGGTTAAGTAAACAACACCGTTGCGTAGATAATTTAGGATGGTATATCAGGTGTACACACTCCCGATTTATCGAGACTGCATCATTTTGCTAATGATAAATAACGCTGGATAGTTAATAGTACCTGTGTCGCGATTCATCGAGAGCGAACAGTATTACGGTCAGGTTAGATAATAATATTATGATAGATGGACACAACTGATCGGCGAGCTTCTTAACGCATCCGAAAACGGATTATTTCTCGTTCACAATTGCGACGCGAGCCGCTTGGCCGCACCGGCACAAACAACAACAACAACAACACCAACAACAAGCGCTAATTTTTCGAGGCTACAACCGACATCTAAGCAGTTTGCTTTCTCTGTATTTTCATACGGATTACACACCAACATCATCAAGCCACCTTCACACCGCGGTCGTTTCACAGCGCTATTCACCCAGCCGCTGCTATATACTCATCATCATCATCAACAACACCATCATCGCCATCAGCAGCAGTAGCATTACAATCATCATCATCATTGTCGTAGTCGTCATCATCGGCGGCGGCGGCGGCGGCGGCGGCGGCGGCGGTGGTGGTGGCGGCAGCAGCAGCAGCCCAACATAAGCGACCGTCACCTACCACAGCTCACACCCGTAGTGAGCAACGTTTCTGTTTCCGAAGCCGCCAGGCCGTTCACAATCCGATCCAGAACAACTACGACGACGGCGGCGGCGGCGGCTCTAGCAGCAGCAGCAGCAGCAGCAGCAACAGCAGAACTCTCCAACAAACAAACACAACGGTACGTAGTCAACACTACCGCCAGCTGCTGCTGCAACAGCTATTCAACCAGAAGATAAAACAGGATACAGCTCAGCCAGCAGCGCGGGGAGAAAGCGGCCAGCAAGCCAGTTCAACCCAGTCGTTGCTAGCAAGTCACGCACACGTAACACATAGTCACTAGTTTTCCACCATCAGCACAACTAATAATAATAGTATTGGTTGGCCCACAACACCGTGCTGCTGCCTGCTGCTATTGTTAGTGAAGAATACAGCATTACAGGCCGCTCCCGCTGCTGCTGCTGCGGCGGTAGCAGCAGTAGCGGTAAGACGACGACCTGCGACGACGACGACGACGACGACGATGACGACGACGACGACGACGACGACGACGACGACGACGGCGACGGCGGCGGCGGCGACGACAGTCAGCCGCTATAGTCACGACGTTGGTCCACTCCGCTGCGGCTGTTGCCGAAGAGATCAACCAGTGAAAGAGAAGATCAGCCTACCCTCCAACTGGCCGCACACGCCACAGGCAACCGATCTACTGTAAGAGCGAGCGGATGAGCGAATCGCAACTGCTGCCACTGCTCTTGCTGGACATGGAGGCGCTGGTGGTCGGCGGCGCTGACCAAGCGGCAGCTGTTTACTGCAGTAGAGTACTCTAGCGGCTCCGACGGCGGCGGCGGCGGCAGCAGAAGAAACAGCAGAAAGAGCAAACCCAGAACAACGCAGGGCGGCAATAGCTACAACCGCCGGCGGGTGGACCCAACAAATGCGCACATACACACACAGAAACAGGCACTTTGAGCACGCTCGCAGGGGGCGGGCATGTCTATACACGCGCAGGCCTATACACACACCAGCAACTCGGCGGAAGAGAAGTCCGAGCGCAATCAGTTGTGGAAAGGACGGTTGGCGGGTCAAGGGTAAGGGAAGGGGCAAGCAGACCAACCGTCATGGCGGAGAGAGCGCGGACGAGTAGCCAATTAACTGTTTCCCAAAGTAGAGTAGCAACCATACAAGCAGTTGGCTAACGCGCTATCTAATTTGCACCATAATAAACGATGAGGACGACGAAAAAGTAGCGAGGGAGGAGGTGAAAAGGCACTGCCGCCGGTGAAGCGGGCGGCGCCATGCGTTCGAGAACAGCAAAAGGTAGCAAAAAGAACAATGTTAGCAGACGACAATTATCGAATCAGGTGCATAGCTGGTTATATATGTGCGTGTAACAGGATGGCATTTTGTCGTCTGCTGCGACGGGGACGCACTGGCCCCCGCCATAACAAAGTCGAAAATTTTACCCAATTAAATCGATTTAAGTATCATTGCTGGTAAAAGTGCTAATAGCAACAGTGCTATTGACGCTATGCTAGGCAATGTTGGGGTCTGCAGTTAGATGTAAAAAGAAAAAAAAATGATGCTAGCAAAATCAGCTAAGAAGGTCTGCTTATGAAGATTGTAAACGAATTTGCTTCTAGCTTCTATGCTCTTGTCCCATTTTAAATTCTGTTCTGAAGTCAAATATAGTATTTATCGTAATTCAGATACTTGTCAAAGTTCCAAAAAGGCATGTAAGGAAAAGAAAAATATTTTTGCTGTTTTTCCTATTTTCTCTAGTTTGCTTCGCGCTTTTTCCGCCTCCTGTTAGGGGTTAATTTAAACTAAATGTGAACCAGCTTTCTTCGATCGAGTGAACCTAGTTCGTGTTACGAACGCGGTCGATTTGACGGTGAGCCGGCTCGTTTGCTGCTCCTAACTTTATCTATCTATCTCTCTATCTCTCCCTCTCTAGTTCGTCGTGCATTTAGTATTGTTATGTTCTGTGCTTCATTCTATCTGATTCGCCTGTTGCCGTTTGTCTCTATCCATTCATCCGTCGCTATTTCTACATGACAGCAGCGGAATTTGGACGGCGGAGCTATCTCTCGTGATAATGATGGTCGTCGTTTACCATCGTCATCTACTATCGCTCGACCTTATCCTTGCGCAGTTTGTATGGTGGCTCACTGGCGCTGCTGATAGGTGACTACGGCCTCAGACACCTCCAGCGCTCTCTGTGTCGTCTAGTCATTGATAGTATTGCATAGGGCTGTCGAGGCCGTTGTTGTCATCTGTACCGTCCATTCCTTCATGCACAGCGTAGAAAACAACAGTGGCCAAAGTAGCGGCAGCGCTGGAGCAGATCAGCCGCCGCCGCCGCCCCAGCAGCAGCAGCAGTAGAATAAGTATTGGCAGGAGGCAACAGTCAGACAGCCAGAGGGATCGAGCTAGTGGTGGTAAAAAGCCGATGAATGGTGTGTCTAGCATAGTCAATCGCCGGGTAGCCGCGATTGACAAGCGTTGTGCCCGGGTGTGATCGAGAGTGACTGCTGTTTCAACCGCTGATCATTTGTCATTTTTGACTGTTAACGAATTTTGAGCGTCACCATCTTGACAAGGACAGCCTCGCGTTGTACGAAAGGTAAACTGTTGATAAGTTGTACGGTTTGTCCGTGAGTTATCGACAAATCGCTCGTTATCATTGTCGTCATCGCAAATAACAAATGTGCGGTACAACAACAGAAGCCTTCTTGCATATGACTATAAATCGACTAACCCCAGCGGTACTTGCTTTCAATCAGTTCCAAGACAACGAGCAAACTGAGTGACTTACTTGATTTACTGAGTGGAAAACTTTTTGGCTGACTCTCTGACAGACTACTAATCGGGTTTGTCTCGATACCGTTTGTTCATTCCGAGGGTCTTGCATGTTTGCTAACGCAGTGTAGAGCTTGATTCGACTGGTCGTGGATAACGGACAATAGATGACCATCGGCGTTCGGCGGTT
Source organism: Varroa jacobsoni (assembly GCF_002532875.2). NCBI lineage: Eukaryota > Metazoa > Arthropoda > Arachnida > Mesostigmata > Varroidae > Varroa > Varroa jacobsoni. Next base: position 45,087 of record NW_019214118.1, read on the forward strand.
CACAGAAGTGGCAGAGGCGAATCAAACGAGGGATTGTAGTGTCCTTCTCATTTTGTCAATGGCGACGGCAGCGGCGAAGGCGGCCATATCGCCAATCGCAGCAGCGTAGTGTTGATGTGCAATCGCATGTGTTCAATGTAGGTGTGGTGGGCATCATCGTCTTTGCCTAATATTTCTACTACAGCTGCACTCTTTCCTTGTGCTATGACGGTCGTCTAGTGATCGCCGTGCTGGTTCAGTACCCGTAACCATCACTACAAGAATACCTATTTCAATTCTTACTGCAGTAACGGCAATTTTCATAGGCAAATTACGTCAATGTAACGACCTCGGTTATCGTAATAACTGTTTACTGTGACCCCCCCCCCCCCGCAATACACCCAGTGACGCACTGAACGTCAATGATTTGGGCAAACGTTTTCTAACGACAAAGGTTAATCTGCGGCTGTGCGTACTCGAGGAGGCGTTCACGTTACCGTGAGGTCGTCGACAGAGAGCTAAAGTTAGGCAGTCTGTCCTGTACTTTTTTTCCTGTCAGTCGTTTTTTGTTTCTTAATTTGTACAGACAGTGGGTGTCAGTCGTCACTACAACGCCATCAGTACTCATTCGAAGTGGAACGTGATCTGGCAAGGGATTGATGTGACCGTGTGCAAGTCTCCCAGCATTCGACAACGGTGACGACTGAGTGCGTATCCATTCGCATTGTGTATTCTAGAGACCCTTTATGATCAACCCGAAATATCCCACCCGGGGTCAGATTATTACACCGTAGAGGAGAAAAAGGGAGCTAACGGAATTGGAACAACTATATGAGAGGCCATAATAATAATAACTGATTCCCTCTTAAAGAGAGTACATAAGTACTCTATTATGTATAGTTCTACCCCTAGGTGCATTTTTGCCTTTCATTACAGTAGGGAGTGAGCCGACGTTTTGAAAGCCCCGAAATGCGAGTGAGTTAGTAGGCCATTATTAGCTGCAGAAACGCCAGCCAGCAATAGGCCGTCGAGAAGACGTCAAAAAAACAGGCCTAGAAGACACAAGTGCGGTTGTAAGTGGAATATTTCGAAGCGATAATTGTGACGTTAACTAACTCGTGTGAATTATTTGAAGCGGAGGCAGACGCAAGGCAAAAGTGCGCGGAACGGATTTACCCTTATTATAGTTCGAACAGAGTCTTGAGCCCTATTAAGGTGGAAGACGAGGTTCGTCACGAATTAAATTAGCTTAGCGTTTAGTATAAAGCACCCACCTAACCATTATCACTAACACGTAACAGCAGAAGCACATAAACAGCGGCACCATGAACAGGCCATCAGGGCAGAGCCTCAACGACCGGCTGACGGCAGCTCGGTATACAATCGCTGGTCAAGGATTGGCCAGGGTGGTTGCAAAGGCCACCACCGAGGAGCTAATGGCACCGAAGAAAAAACATCTTGACTGTGAGTACATATTATAGATCCTATATATAAAAATAATTATAACAACAGTAACAATAACATATTTAGCTATCACAGTTGCCAAGTAAATAATTCAATTTGTCACTCTTCTCGAGTGAATATTCATCATCTTAATAAACCTTTTCCTTCATTGTAAAACACGTCTTTACATTATGCATCTAACTGCATTGTGGATAAAAATGTCTACGAAACCTCCTTCCAATCAGCTCTTTTGGCATTAGGTCGGTCTGCTATTATGTGCAAGCACTTTCCTAAATACCAATTCGTCACACATTAATTTCAACAGCAAACTAATTGCTTTAAAATTTGTTATTTAATTCTCTTCTACTAGTGCGAAAATTGAACCGGCAAACCAAGTTAAGCTATTCGGTAACAGACGTTTAAGAATTTCACTAATACAGTTTCCTTTACAGCGGAATTATAAATAAGTCAATGACAACTGTGAGTCATAAGCAGTAACTGAATGCTCGTATTGGCTTTCCTAAGGTTCCTTTTCGGTTAAGGATGTTGGTAAATTTTTCACGCGGAGCATGAGACCGATGCTCATTTCGGCCTTCGTTTGCCGCCAAGTTTGTGTCATTCCACTAATTTTTTCCTTGAAAACAGCGATATTTTATCGCACGTTCGCGTTTTGGCTGGCGCATTCGCTTCTGCTACTGCAGCGACTCTGCGACAACGGAACGTTGCAGGTTCGCGTTTGACCCTGATCTTTTGCTCAACATCAACACATCGAAGCCACAAAAGAACGCGATTTTAATGTACCAATTTAAAACGCGCCTAGTCCGTATAAAAATACCAAGACAGAAGGACTGTAATCAGGCGTCTGAAGATAACAATTTGAATTTTACGAAGACTTTACAAAAATAATAAACAAAGAACACTTCTAACCTCGTTATCCTTAAACAAACAAAAAAACTGTCTGTTCTAAATATATCATCAGTATTGATCGTGCCAGCAAAACGATGTACCTAAACACTGTAGAACAAGTATAGATCGTCGTACTATCGGGAGGACCGATGTGTCCAGCCAGTGCCAGAGATAATGGAACGGTGTCAGCGGAGAGCGCGCTTCTCTGAATCATGCCCACAAACCGCCTTTGGAGAACTTCACTGCTTCAAGCCGTGTGTCTATGTGGCTTCGCTGGAATTCGGAGAAAATTTGCTGCTGTTTAGGTTTATGTTAAAGAAGGGACTTTTCGCGGACGGTTACGGTTCTCGCCGTTAATTGTAGAATTACTATCAGCATCGGGTAACAGCTGCAGCGCTCAAATAGCTATATTTTTTAGTTAAAAAATCTTAGTTTCCGTTTATATTGCTATACGTCTTGTTTGCGAACTGTGCGGGCAGACCTTTTTCATCGTCCGATCGTATTTCGTTGCTCCACGACGACCTAAAAGTCGGTTTTTGTGTGGGATATAGCGTTAGGTGTCTGCTTGTCGATTTGTGTGTTTGCCTGTCCGGTATGTTTTGTTGCTATGCTGTGTATTTCTGAGCCCCGCAGTTGATGCCGCTGTTGCGGCGTCCCGAGTGCGTATTCTCTTGTTAATTCCATTTAACTCCATCCTTTTCTTCTATCGATCTCGAGCATCGCCGATCGAAGGGAGTTTTCGATTTCCGTACCACAAGTGCTACTGCTCATGTTGGTTGACGTCGAATGCCGAATAAAGAGTCTGAGTGACTCAGTGAGCAAATGAGTAAAGCGGGTGTTACACTCGAGTGGCACGTGCGTTCCACCCTAAAAGCAGGCGGGCCATACATGCTGCAAACGTTTGCCTTCTTTTCTACGTCGCAATTATAACAAACGTCGACAACAGTAACAGCAGCAGCTAGGATTAGAGCAGTAGCAGGAGACAAACAAAATACATCCTGCTACTGAAACGAGGCAACTATCAACAGCACCATCACTACAAGCTTGCTATTGTAGCCTCTGATTCTAATACGAGCCTGCGAGATGGCCAATACAGCAGCCATTGGGACACGAATATTCGAATACATGAGTCGATATACACGCAGACTTGCGACTTCACTCACGCAGAGAATCAATCAAAACACAAACGTCAGAGGCAGCAACTGTAATATCAGGACACGTCCATTGCTGTGGGCCGTGCGCCAGTTAACAAGCAATACAGTCGCAAAACCCTATTTTTGTCAAGGCACCCAAGTAAAATTGAAAAAGTAGGACGTGCAAACCGACAAGAACTGGTATCGAACCGCTATGCCTATGAGAGGAGTTCAGGCTAATTGTAGGAACGAAAAAAATTCAAGCAGGCAGCATAAAGGGAAAACCGATTTAGTAGTTACAATGGCGATAACCTAGTGCAACTGTGTTGCGCTCATCTTGACGGTGGATGGAACTGATTAAAAATAGATCTCAAACGTTTTGTTCACGTAGGGGGCGTGCGCAAGCTGAATGTCTAATAATATAAACGCGACTTAGCTTAACTATCCTTGGAGTTGAGCTTATCTGTTAAATTCAATCTCCATCTTATTTACTGTACGGCCATTTGATAGAGGCCTGGGAAATGTTACTGTGCAGTCACTAGAGAAATTTATCAGCTGACAGTTGGCCAACAGAGAAGCGTAGATGACAGCCAATAGATGACAAAAGGATGCAACGATTATTTGAGCGAGCTGGAAACGACTTGCTTTGGCTCGTCATTGTCAAAGTACGTTATTCCCTGATCGCTTTTTTCTTGGAGTGCAAAGGAAGAACTATCTATTGGATTAATTATCAGTGAGTTGTTGGGCAAAAGTAATTTTTGGATGCTGTTTTTGCATTGAATTGAATGATGTTCTGTTATATGCTTCGAAGCATAGTTGCAGGAATCGTGGATGGAAAGCAATTTCGTTAACACTGGTAAACTATGATATGCATGAGGAAATCGTGGCTGTTCTAAAAGAGCACATCGTAAGCAATTGCTATGCGGTGGACAAAATTCTTTACCTAAAAACTCCTGTGATCCTTTTGGAAAGGAACGAATCCATGTGAGGAATATGTAACATGACATTTAAGTCGGTCTGCTCAAACAACCTACGTAGAATTAGAACAGGTTGTTGACGGATTTCAGACAACTGCATTTTCTTTGGTAGTATTATGTCTTAGCAAGGGCCGTAACCATATATAAGCAAAACGCGGCTGCCAAAGAGACCTACCTGTGCAATTTGTTAGTATAACTTCGCAGCCCACAGCGAGCTCCGATGCTACTAATTGCGCTTCAAACAAATATTATTTGCGAATCAAATTAACGCTAATAAGATCTAAAACATTGCGAAATAGTTTTAAATATTTTAAAAGGCTTTGTTCGTAGTAAATAAAAGCGCAGCTTCAGATATCAACAAAAATGACATAGAGGTAAACCCGGGTTTCGGCTCCTTAAATATAGTTTAGTTTAAATTTCCTGGATTCGTCTAGATTTGAGTAGCTATATTGTTGTGTTCTGGGCCTGAAACTTTGTTCGTTTGAATAAGAGCAACGGAGTGCACGCACGCGTCAAAGATATCTGATTATTTAGCCTGTGAATATGATTCAGGGGTCGTGTAACTTCCGTTGTTGAATTATTTACCTCAAAAATATATATTCGATAAAGTCTATAACTCAACAATTGCGCTGTATAGGACACGCTAGTGCGTGCTAACTATAACTAGACCTTTTCGTCATGCGGAGATAAAGGGTCAATGTATTTCTCTTGAGTACATATAACTCTACGGCAAACAGAGTAAAGTCAGAGAAGGATCGGTGTAGCCCAGCATTAGTGTTCTTGATAAGCAAACTGCAGCTAATATCATCAGGTATACGTTTTTTCTCCCACCTACTTAGGGGTTAAACACGCACTCGCCAGAACTCTCAGCTTATTTGAATTGTCTAACTTTGTCCAGGGTTTGTTCTTTTTCTTTTGTTTCAATATGGAAGTCTTGATTCATACTAGTGATAAAGGTTTTTATTAACTTTTACTATACTACTGACCTGTACAGACGAAATAAACATATAAAAACAAGACTTGGTGTTCTCATGTCGTACTCACTTAAGAAGTATGTCTACCGTAGGTCTTTTGTTATTCCGGCTGTTTGCCGCAGCGTCATGTAAAAGTCCCAGATTTTTTTCCGCATGAAAACACGAATTAATGTTTATTATTAACTAAATTGCCGCTGATATATATATATATATATATATATATATATATATATACATCAGCGGCAGACTCTAGCCTAGGGCATATATATATGTTAGGCTAGAGTCTCCTCTTTTTTCTCTTTTTACTTTTTGGTGCCAACTAGCTACGCAAAGCAGGAATAAGCAAAAACAGGGACATCAAAGGTGTCATAATGCGCTAGTATGTACATTATAGTCAAGCATAAACACTTAGATATCAAAGAAACTCGAAATAAAAATAGGAGAAAAATAACATCGACCGTCGAATAAACTAAGGAAAGTTAAACTATGCATAAAAACCCAATAACCAAATTCATTGGATTGTTTATTACGAGATTTAGAGTGCAGTAAATGACTGGCTAGAACGAGTAAATAACTGGACCTGCATGTTTGCTCAGAGATAAGGTTAGAGTCGTTTCAAAATCACAGTTTAGTTGTCATAAACGAGAAAAATTTAGAAAGAAACCAATGATCGTTATCAAGTTTCCGAGTAAGACTTCTGGCAATAATTTGCTGACACGTGATTAACTGACCCAAAATTGAGCGGAGTTTCAGAAACAAGGCAACTAGTAAGGACAACACCTCCCTAGAATCAAACATATCTGGCGACAGTTCTCTTGCTTACGATTCGCAGAGAACAATTTCCGAAATACCCTACGTAGAGAAGTTTTTTGCCCATGAGATATTACTTAATGGTTTTCCAGTTAGTCAAGGAACTAAGACGACGAGGTCTGCCACTTAGACGGATTCCGACACTCAGTGTTTCGCAATGACGGGAGTTGAAGTGAGAGGTGTTCTTTATGACCCCCGAAAAACCAATTTCAAAACACACTTTTAGTTTCACATTAATGTTTACATCTTCCTAAGTTTAATAGGCAGATATGCTGTACTCATCTAATACCGATGTGAGAGTGTTGCAAAAGATCTGACTCTTCAAGCGGCAATTTCGAATATAGCCGCACCATGAAAATTTTCTATGTGTTACTTACCGGTACCCGTAGCTACATCGATTATCGTTGATCTTTGGTACCTAAGTCCTCTTATGCGTAATATCCTATAGGCATATTTTTTCGCATTTGGGATTTTCAAACTCTCAGTAGATTGGAGCTGGAGATTTTCTGGTTCAGAGTCCTAACACTTATCCCGCAAGCTGTACGAGTAGCACGTCTTTAAAGATCGAATTTAAGCAGACTATATTCGCGTTGAGTAAGTCGATAAGTGATAGATGTTGTGAGACAATTCGTACTGTTTATTTTCTGGGTAATCTAACTCATCTGTGAATACTTGCTATGAATGTTTTTATAGTGGAACATTAATAGGTTTTCTTGTCCATTAATTCTATTTACATGGAAATGGGTGGCTAGGGCTAAGATCCATTATATTCGTATTCTGCGCTGAAAGTACCTCGATTTCGTTGTACTGGTATGCATCACTGCTTTGTATCGAAAACATTGATGCTCTCAACATGTTCGTCGGCTGATCGGTTGACTGAATCCTGTTACCCTTCGTATTGCGTCGCGGATATTCCGTTATTGCCTTAGACTTTCTGTTTATTTAGCGCACGGAATGGGTTCAAAATTTGGGATTATTACTAATTATGAACGAGGCTTTCGTCGCCCCCAGTTTATGGCCACGTTGTTCAAGTAAGTATAAATATAATCTAATCAATTCCCGAATGCACACAAGATTAGATGGTTTTGAAGAGACGCATGCCTCGCATACTATGAGCAGTGTTTTGTCGAAATTAATCATCTTGAATATCAGCCTATGCACAATCCCAAATGACTTCAATTTTACGCATGGCACTAGATCAGTGTCGACTGATTCAGAACTGACGGGTCGACCGTGGCTTGATTAGGCTCATTCCTTAATGGCAATGGAGCAGGCGTCTATCTGTACGTTTTATAACTGCCATATATCTAACGGAAAATACACGCCCTCATGCGAACAAAACTAACTTGAAACAGGAAAATGTATGGCAATATTTTTGGTTTAACAAACGAAAATATCTACTAAAGTAAATGGCTAGTCGCTGTCTGCGGTTCATGAGGTTTGTCAGGAGGAGGTCACCGGAAGTTTCTGTTGTCTCGTTACGCATGTGTACAATATAACCACAACCTTGGTCAAATGTTTTGAATTGGAAATTCGTATTGTGGTTATCAGACCGGTAGGAATGTTTTCGAGGGAAGCTTAGATGTCGCTTAAGGACCTGTTTGTGTATGCCTCAATTGATATGTATTCTCTCTGTATGATAGTTGGGATTTCAAACGAAATATCCAGACCCAGACCCAGACCACTCAAGTACTGTATGTGAACCCTAGGTGTATTGTTCTTGAGAGTACCGTTACTGGAATAGCACCGTTGTTATGCCAACAAATTCTAATTGCGCGTATGTCTGCCTATTTCACAGATTTACTTCACTGCACAAATGAGCCAAACGTATCTATTCCTCAATTGGCTAATCTACTCATAGAGCGGACTATGAACGGTTCGTGGATCGTCGTTTTCAAATCGCTTGTTACAGTTCACCATCTGATGTGTTATGGAAGCGAGCGCTTCACGCAATACTTAGCCTCTTCGAACTGCACCTTCAACCTGGCATCCTTCAACGATCGTCTCGGCACGCCACAGGTAAAAACTGAATCACGAGGCGGGCTATCGGTAGGCCATATATATATATATACACAGATAAACACATTGGATCAAACTGTGTCAATAGCAGGAACGCACTCTTGCTTAACTTGCGAGAGAAGGAGGACGGCGAAGGCTTCAAGGAGGCCTTTGAATCGAAGCGAGGAAACTGCAGGCAGATTTTAGGAACTTCAATTTAGAAGAATTAGCGAGAGTGATAAAGTTTGTTTGGAACTTTTATCGAAATAGGGTTTGGATTTTTCAAGCTAAGTTACGTGTGGTATTTCTTTTTGTTGTACTAAACGTAGATAGTTTAGGTCAACTCGTCCAGGAGTTAGTTTCCGACCGGTAAAAGTGTATAGATTGAAGACGGACTTTATTGCCCGACGGCAGACGGACATGCCTAGCAACACATATAAGAAAATTAAAGGTGACAAAATTATTTCCCTGAAATTTTCAGTTTCAGAGATCCAGTTCTGGGGCTAGAGTTCTTGTCGGCGAGCCGTCTCTTTGTAAACATCACATTTGAATATCAGAACGAGCATTCATATGTAGCTGACAACGGTTTTTAATTAAAGCTATCTGGATCTTCCTGTTTATCAACAGGATAAGTTAATAGAGGCTATGCCAACTTAGTTAGGTCTAATGTATCGTCTTAGACTACAAGACTGATGTAAGTTTTTTTTTCACTCGATTACTAGATTAACAATAGAAGTGATAGAAAAGAATATAGTTTATTTAAAATACGAATAACAACTAGAACTATAGGCCACATGCTGAAGTCTCGCGTATTTGGAATAAGCACGGTGATAAGAGAAAAAAATAAGCCCGAGGTGTTAAAAACACCTCAAGACACCTGAATATTGATATACTACTATAAAGCTTCAAGGATCATTTTCCAATATACTGACCTCAATGGTCTAAAAAATGTGCGAAAGTCAAACATTATTCGCCTGAAATGTTCATGTACTGTTGATTTGAATGTTTACCGCTAAATCTAGAATACCCGAGAAAAGATCATTCGAAAAAGTTTTCCAATAATTATTTTACGAGGTTCTGTCACTTATTGGTAGTTATCCTAACTGTCGATGCTGTAACGAGTTTAGCTAACTATAGATGGATTGAAAGATATGAAACGGCAAGAGGAACCGGAAGCAAGCACGCAGTAATTTCAATTTGTTACGTTATTCTAAATTTCACTGCCTGTAAATAGAATTATTGTATGTAGAAAAGCCGATTGTTTCAAATACCATATAAAGCATATTTCTGAATAAAACATGGAAATTATATTTTATGGAACTTATACGTGCCATGATATCACCTAGATTTAAGTACCGTATCGCCTTCAGTACATTTCTAACGCTGCCTGTGTTTGTTTGCTCTTCGTTTCACGTTTCAGGGACCCGAGATGGCGACGTTCATACGTCGACACTCGAAGTATTTAAATGAAAAAGCGCTCTCCTATCGAATGGTAGCATACGATTTCTGCAAGGTAAAAAACTTTTTCTTCGTCGAAGTTAGGTATATCAAATTGAGCTGCAGCAAAATTAAAAGGACATTTTTATATATGCTTTCTATTCACTCACTCCTATTCTAGTTGTTTTCATTCATTCAGTTGTATCCGGGCAATAGTTAGGGCTCGGGTTCCATTGTCCGCTGCACTACCTCAAAAGGAGAATCTCTGCATTTATGGAAAGTAGAAATGGATGCAAAGATGACGCGTTCTTCATTTTTATAAAAACTCTCTATTGCAAATAGTGAAATCAGGGATAAAATTTTCTAGAATGATCAATTTGAACTTTAGCTTGGAAGTTATTTAAACTTCGAGTGATTTCAGAACTGTCTCTGCTCGTACGTTACAGCTATACGTGAACATTGGAAACGTATCAGCAAAGTAAATTTAAACAAACAACGGAATATCTGCTCGCGACGTTGCACAGGGTTCTGTGGGACTGCTTTTAACCAGTCTTTTGACTGAACCTGATAAAAGTCAATAGCGGAGCATGGTTCCGTTGAGCAAATAGACTATAATCATTGTGCTATTCACTAGAGACGATGATAAATACTGCAGCTTTTCTCATTTTTGACAATACTATCTGTCAGAGGGCATACACGTTTGGAACCTTTTCACTTCGATCACATTTGATGATCAGTTGGAAAGATTTTTGCGATATTTTAATTATAGGTTATTTTGATTAAGCATAATATTCCTGCTTGGATTGACGTCTCAGTGGAAGTAGCCAGCGTCAAAGATTTCTTTTCATGGCTCAGTGGTAACTTCTCATGACGTAAGGCCATAGCAAATTGACTTGTCAAACTATTTTGAGCCCGTTCATGATTGAAGTGTCCGTCACGGAACGTAATCCTAAATCCACTCCGTGGTTATAGCTTTTTCAAGAGTGTAGAATCTATCAGATTAATTTTGCAAAATTTACAGTTAACCCTAATATCGACGAGCTAACATGCTCATTCTGATCATTACTTCAAGGTCATGAAAAAAAATGCGTTTTCACAAATGCGTGCCTGTTAATTGCTGCCTTATATTATTTCCTGTTAATAGCCATTTATTAATGATGTTTTTCATCGTAATTCGTTAGGTGAAGCGTGGAAAAGAGCAGGGCACAATGCGGACGATACCAATGGACAAACTCCTTAAGACGATTCCGCCGCTCCAGGCGCAGCTCGATGCTCTTCTCGAATTTGATGCTTCGCCCTCAGATTTATCGCACGGCGTTATTACAGCGGCTTTTATGCTCCTATTTAAAGTAAGCGCAGGCTTTGAAGAGTCAACCTGAAAAGACAGACTCACTATGTGGCAACTATATGGATGCCTGCCCCTTGATTTTCAACCTCCGGTTTTATTTCGTTTAAGCATTGCAATAACTCTAAAAAAAAAAAGAGAGAAGAGTACTTGTATAGCTGATGAAGCATTAACTAAGAAAATGTAATGTGCTGTTATTTTAACCGTAAGAAATCTATAGATCGATGCAATATGTAGGTACCGCTGTTATTGGAGGGCTAGTCTATGACGTTTACGATCAGAGAACGCTAAATGTTTGTGCTAATGAACAAAAAAATTGTGCTCCATACATAGCGATACACTGATAGTGCCCATAATGGTGATGAGCCGGCAAGCGAAAATAAACTTTCTGTCGTTTGAATAGGACTTGATTCGACTATTCGCATGCTACAATGACGCTATTATCAACATTCTCGAAAAGTATTTCTCTCTTCAAAAGAAGCAATGCCGGGAAGCTCTCGAATGCTATAAGAAGTTCCTCGTGCGCATGGACCGCGTTGCTGAGTTCCTCAAGGTTGCAGAAAACATAGGCATAGATAAAGGCGATATTCCAGACCTTACCAGGGTGAGTTTGTTCTGCTATCTCTATTAAATAGTCGGCATTTTGTAAACAGTCAAACCACAACTGAATTCAAGTGGTAACGGCTGCCCGTATTCTATGTTTCTAATTCACACATTTAAAAAAATAGTTCTCGTTAGGCGTTCTTGATGTGTTCTTTATAAATCGCCATTGCACGCTTGGTTAGAAACGGTTTTCGAGCGCTCGATTTAAACTATAATTTCAGTGCGGCATACCATCTGCCAATTATCGATGTTGTTTTCATTAGCTCCTAAGCAAAAATGGTCGACTAATACATGTCTTTATTTTTGACTTCCCTTTACAGCAGAGTCAAGCAAGTGCAAATATTAACATTTCATGCCCACATTTTGATAAAAAAGGAATATCAAGTAAAAATTGTTGTGCGAATGTAAACCAAGAATGGAGTTACCGAGATCTATTTTATTCCGAGGTATCAGGCGACTAACCGATTGCTTTCTAGTTAGAATCTAAGCATGAAAATACCAATGGTCTTCTCGTACGTATCGCTTTCGTTTCTACCACCTTCCGATAAATGATTGCGGTTTCAGAAACTGCGCGCATGAATCCCCCGAGAAAAGCGGTTGTCAGTGCATGATATTCCACCCACAGATAATCATGATTAGGCATAATATAGTACGCCTCGAGCATCCCCTATAGCTCTACTATGAATGACATTAGTGGTTTCATAACAGAAAAATAAACAATTCGTAGATATTTACGCACGAAGTCAAACAGTAGCAGATCCGTATACCCAACCTTTACTTTATCGAACTTACTTATAATAATGATTTGTTTACCTATTTCGTTGGCACTCGTAGGCACCATCAAGTCTGTTAGACGCCTTGGAACAGCATCTCGCTACACTTGAGGGACGCAAATATGTCCCGTCAACGCCTCAACCGCCCAAGTACGTAGACCTACCGATTGCAGCTGCCTTATCCTATATCTGTTCTTTTATATTCTGCAGGAAAATAGGTGGAAGTTACTTCACAAAGTTTCATAAGTGTAGCATGATTTAGAGACCATCGTAACGGATGAACTTTGTTAACTTCCAATTCTATAACAAGCTAAACGAACGATTAACTTCGGGTAGTTGTGACAGAACGGCCAATGACCAGTATACGGATTTGTCTTTCATTTTCTGTAACGGAGGAAGCATGGTCTCTGTCGATAGCTGCAAAAAATAAACGCGCATATTGAAAAGGGACAAGTATGGTATAATTAAAGATGAGTGAGGTTAACATTCTGTAATTTTCCGACGACTTCGTGTGTGAGTATTCGTTGTGCAATGCTGATAGCCGTTTTATAATGAGCCAGTGACATATCATTTCTGTTTAATATATTTAATTTACTCTGTTCGTTTAGTGTATTCGCTAATTCATCTGTTTGTTTGGTTCTTTACATGTAATTAGTTATAGATGAATTCTTTATAATCATGTCCTATCGAATAAATATCTTGTTTCAAACCGTTTTTGTTATTTGGGTGTGATGCAGACGAACAAGTGCTGGGATGCCAAACACTGATGCTGATTCATCAACAGCTGTAATAATAGTACGATTTATGATATTTCAAACTTGAATAGAGGCGTCAATCAGTTTGATGGTTGTTGGCTCCCGACATCTGATTTCGTCTTGATGTTTTGTTGTGTTCTTGTTTTACTTTCGAATTTCGCGCCTCCTGTTTTGCTTTGCGTGCCCATTGCATTGATTTACTGTTAATCAATGACATCTCGCTATGGCAATGTCGCCTAACAGCGGCTCAGCTAACGGATTTTCAAATGCTGTGTCTGTGCTGGCTTCTACGTCGACATCTTTCGGCAATTCGGCGCACTCCCACGATGAATCTATTAGACAGGCGATTCTCGAGGAAGAGAAAGCTCTTAGCAAACTCAAGGTAAGGGGAGTAACATCGTGTCGTACTGCTCGTTATTTTACTGTATTTTATTTTTCACCCCCCTAGGCTCATGTAGTGTATAGCACTATCAAAGAGCCATTGCAGAGCTGTACAAAAATGATGTTGACTGTTTCATCGTCGAATGATGCAAGCGAAAGCCCAGTGGTGCTTGGGTGCGTTTGCGCACATGTTTTGGGATTTTCTCTATATGATTGTTGTACCATACGCATAGTGTGTGATTTTTAGTACGCGGACAAATAGACGTTTAATTGTTGCAATAGGCCTACCGAATTTGTACAGTAACACACATGCGTATTTCGCAGGCAAAGCACATCAGAAGGTAATGATGACGATGATGTCGTTTATCTTTGTGCCCCACAAGTGAGTTACCTCATATCAATATCTCCTCAGAGAAACTCTAAATTAAGTGCTTCTGGTTAAAAGCATGAGTGACGGCTTCGTTGACGCGTGCTATGCGGGCTATGATATAAGCAATACATCTATAATGAATAGTCAGACCCTGTGACCCTTCGAATTCTGTCTGAATTTTGCGCACTTTGGCAATTATACAGTAACCCGCCAAACGCCTTTAATGGGCGGTAGTTGCCTATTTTTGATGTATGATGACGTGTATTTTTGATATAGGTAATTGTTGCCATTAAATTAATGACATTTTTGAATCCAAATATACTATCCAGTTTTTGTTTGAAATTTGTTGAGAGCGCATTGTTCACGTTTCTGTCTTATTTGATAACGGATATTTCAAAATCATAGATATATAAGCTAACTAATAAGGTTCACCACCGTAATGATAACCGTGTTTACATCAGTAGCATCAAGGCGTTCATCACACACTAATTTGTGCTAATTTTTTTTGTCTCTTTGCACCGAGTCCTCCAGGATCAGGAGGTAAGGCATTCTATTTAGCAACGGCAGCAAAGTGATCTGCAAACGAAAAAACGGTCCAACAATTTCTAGTTGATGTTAACTATGTTGCAACGTGGCATCTTGCGAATGGGACATCTCCTTATATTTTAACCGTGTTCTTTTATTTCTCAATTGCTTTTCATTTTTTCCTTATTGCTACTTTATATATACACGTACAGATAACGATCTTTACTCTACTATCTGTTCGTGCATACTTAGGCATACATTAGGTTGGAATGCGGAACGAAAACCTTTGTTGTATGTATACAACTCGATGGTGTAATTGCTTAAAAATGTTTTCCTTTTATTGACTACATGTTGCTTGCTGCACTGGGCTGATGATTATTTGCTCAATGACTGATTGGAATCACTTAATGGATGCTGCAATCACGCTTTGTTGGTGACGGTTTTGTTGCGTACAAAATACAGCCGCCCCCGTCGGCGTCTGCTGCACTACTGCAAAAGAGATCGGAGATACAGCAGGCCAACCTGCGACTTTTCGAGCTGCATCGTCAAGTACACGATACTGATAATAACGACGGTGGTGAAGGTGAAGTCGGATTTGGATTTGACGATAACGGTTTAAACACGAACCGAAAAGCTGTGAACGATTTGTTCACTCCATTGGACGCTATCCCGGCTATTGTAAATGTCTTTGGGTTTGAAATTTTTCACTTATTTTCTATTCTGTAATGCGATCGTGACTCGATCGTACATCCTTGTATAAGCTCAGAATATGTAGATTAGCTGTTTTGCAACTACCGTACAATTGCTTTGCTAGTGATTAGCCTCATAATTTAAGACTGCTGAAATTCTAATACTGTATTGGTAGATGTTCATTGTGTATATATAATACTCATGTTGTGTATAACTGTGCGATGTAACTCGCAACTTGACAATTTAGACATCTGAAAACATAGTACACAAAGGAAGTGACACGGTTTATCGATAGTACTAACTACCGACATAACAATTATTTCCGCTTGAAAAGAAGATCTTTGCTATCTAAGATTCTCAAAATATGCCTGCACTGTACGGTTTCTATGAAAAAAAAATATCCTTATAAAGCTACCAATATCTGATTTAGTGTCATTAGTTAATAACTATGTGCTGCATTCTGCAAAAGTTGTTTAAAACTTTCCTGTAATACGTCTCGCACACGGTAGACGACTAATTGTTCGTCTTTTCGAGCACGTGTTCGACATCTGTAGCATGGCTTTTTTTTTGCTTTCAGTTTTATGAGACCGCTACAAATTGCAATATATACGCCTATTTTACGATAGTAGAGAAACGTACCAAATAGTGGTGACGCCTAGATAAGGTTACGGTCCTAAGTGTTTCGATCATCACTGCATTCAAGATCAATGCCAATCTTTGTCAGTACAACAGCAGCGTCTTTCTGCAATTGTCTATATCTTACGTACAAACACGCTGATGCTCTACATCGGTTCAGCTTCCACCTGATCCGACCTATCCGTTACTGTTCAGTTGTTATTTGATTTGTTGAGATCCTAAACTTCTTCATTAAATGTACTCCTATTATCTTTGGCCGCTGCTCGAGCTGCTGTGATTATGGCTGTCTTGTTTGATCTCGATAGAGTTTACGAAGTCTAACGGGAAGTACCTGATTCGTATTCATTTCCCAATAATGGCAACACCTTGTAGCAGAAACATTTGGCTGGAGGTGGAGGGGCCGCGGCTACCTCGGAGACGTCGAATCCATTTTTGGCTGGAGAATCTGCCAAGAAGACTGACGACATTATGGATTTGTTCTCTGCGCCGCCTGTTACAGGCCAACAGCAATCACCGTCAGTGCCGCCGGCACCTAACAAGGTATGACCAAAGGAAAGCTTAATTGTTCAATATCTGATTGAGCTAATAAATCGGTGCACTTAATGCCTTGATTCTTCAGATATCATCTATATACTTAAAACAAATACTTCTATATTTCCAGTATAAGGATAAAGTAATGGATCTCTACATCTTGTAGACATCTGTATGCTAACCTAAAAAGCGATATTGAAAGATTTGTTTGTTTCCTAATCCTCAACCAATAAATACTAATAAACACAGTAAATAAATAACGAACTGCAAGTGCTGTCCATGTGGTGATGTCCTTGTACATTTCCAATAACTTTAGCTAAGCAAATGTTTAATTAATGCTTTTATTTTTTCTGCCTGTGTGAATGGTAGGCGTCAGATGATCTGTTGAATTTGAACCCATTCGCTGATACGGGACTGTTTTCGGTGCCAGCCGGGGTAGCCCCCGGAGCCGCCCCCGTCGCTCAGGTTGCAAGCGACCTCTTCGGAGCGCCTGCGCCCTCGCAGCCGCCGGTACCACAGTGTTAGTAGCGTTCCTTAATCGACACACGTTGACAAAATTGTAAAACACGATGGGCTCCAAAAT
The DNA here is from genome assembly GCF_002532875.2 of Varroa jacobsoni. Lineage (NCBI taxonomy): Eukaryota > Metazoa > Arthropoda > Arachnida > Mesostigmata > Varroidae > Varroa > Varroa jacobsoni. The sequence continues at coordinate 61,936 of NW_019214118.1, forward strand.
CTAGCCCCTACCATGAACCAAGACGTTGAAACCAGGAGGTTTCAAGAGGTGATGCCCATAAACGATTATACGGCTTTGATTAAAGCAGAACTGTTTACATTTAGCGAAATGTTCAGTGTTGGGATCAGGTTAGCTATTCGGTTTGCTATTATACCCTACGTAAGTTTTCTTTCTTATGATATGTTTGGTATTCTTCAAAATGTATTTGCTCCTCACAGGTGCGGTTGTGTTTCGCTATGCAGCCTTCAATAATTCGAAATGTCAGTATTTTTCCTGTTTAGTCTGTTGCTATAACCTGGTATCTAGTCTTGCACGCTTTTAGGTTTTTTCTGACCTCTATCTATTATGATTGATATTTTGTTCGTATTCAACAGAGAACGAATAAAAACTTTTCCGGAAACATTGATGATAGTTACCACTTTGTCATGGCTATATTTTTACTTTTGATGTTCATTTGCCTTTCAGGCTTTCTTTAATGTTTAAATTTATATTCTGGGAGTCAGTTAATCAAATGCTTTTTTAGTGAAGCATAAATTATCAAATATGATGAGGGGTTATTAAACTTGATGTCAGTTTATCCTGCCGCTTATTTCGTGAAAAGTAATAAGAGAGGTTCGTAGTTTATCAGAATAATTATATACTCTCTTTCTAACCTTCCTCGACCCAACAACTATCTGTTATTATACTTGATTAGCGTTGGAGATAGCTGAGTAGGCTCGGAAGGCACGCAGCGTACCGATATGATTCACGAAAAATAGTACCGATACAGCAAACAAGTATTATATCGTGAGAAATAATCAAGTGAATTGATGCTTTTAGCTATCATTTCTATCACAAAAGCATATCCTTATTGGTCGTACTGTGACGTAACATAAGAAGTATCTATCCATTCCTACTTTCGGTAAAGATCACCGAGTATGAGTGTGTTTATCTGTAGACTTATGGCTATCCATTTGTCATCTGTTACGATTTCGACTAAAAACGGCCCGTTACTTTTTGCTTAATTCAATTTGTTCAGCTACCGATTCGATCATCACCGGAGACCTTGACTCGACTCTGGCAAATTTAGCATCAAATCTCGATATCAGCCCAGCGCACAGGTATGTCAATTGTATTGCATATCCAAGAGCAAGCAGACGAAAAGTGCATTTGAAGGAATGTTAGTTTGTGTAAAGCGAAATGTCATTTGAAAATGTGTATCTTCTACGACATAAGTACAGAAGCACGTCGTATATTGACCTATTATGACAGCATGTTCTTGTGACTAGAGTTGTCAATTTTTTTCTCAATTTCATGGCGCCAAAGGTTTTAACGCGCTCTGAACCGCTAAGCTCTTACCCTGTTTCTGATAGATTTCTTGAAACGTATATATTTAATAAACAATTATCAAAAGGATGGCGACGGAGTACCCTTAATCGCCCTAAAGACTCATAACACCGCATTAAATAGCACATATTTTTCGCTAACTAGATTTAAAATTAGTCTATCAGGTTTGAACTAGCGTTTGACGTCCAGAAATAAGTGTAAGTCACAGCACCTGCGGATGTACTTTTTTTTTTTGCTCTAAAGCGTGAGGCGTATTGATGACTCGGTTCGTTTCATTATTTTTAGCAAGAACTACTGCCTTGTTTTTTTTTGTTTTCAAATACAGTCCAATTATTAGAAATTAGTCATTATTATTTATTACTATTAATTTTTTACTTATGCGATAAACACAAGCGTTATGCTAACTCGCTTATGTTACAGTTTGTCGTGCTCTAATTTACTTTTTTTTACTTATTTCTTATTACAATATATCGTTTCGTTTTCATTAAACGATTTCTGTTTATCACTTTGTTTTTAGGCTAAACAAAGCACCGCTCTCGTTTTTCTTGTTCACTCTTTCCAGATACCGCACGCCGTAAGTGTTTCAAAACTCTTCCGAGTTCGATCTCACCACAATAATAAGTATTTGACTGAGTTGGCGTTGCTATGTTTCCATTAACCGTTTGCTCTCTATTAGTCTTCTCGCCCATTGCGCGCATGCACACCCCGTCTTCCATTTACTCCAGTCTTTCCCCGGTTTTTGACTTTATTTTGTCGTACATGTCGCTTACGTTTTTCTTGCGAATTTGTGCACATTCATGTGTACTAATGGACTAACAACAAAGCTCTTCTATGAACCGTTGCTTTTCGTAATTGGCTGTCCATCATCAAATTTGTAGGCGTTCGAATGGCTAATCGCGTTCCACCGATTGGGCCTCGATATTATTGTATTGAAATTGCTGTGGCGTAAATATGATCGCAACCTGGCTTCTATCTATAAGTTCAAGTGGAACTTCAGCATAACGTTTTTCATTCAAACCATTGACCCAATTTTACGGAAGGTGAATAGGCAAGAGAAAAGGATCGCGTCCGTGGACAGCTCGTCCCGAACAGATTCGAAATCAGTGCAGATATAGGCCAGCTTTCATAACTTTTTTCTTCACAATACGCTGAAAAATCCTGGGACCTTAACCATGTCAACAAATTATATCCGCCTTTAATATATGTAACCGAATTCATGCTGCTCATTAACAAATTGCTTTCACTTTAAAAATAAAATATAAGAAATATTTTGCTCGAACCAGTCACAATTTTTCAAACCTATATTGACGGCTGGCTTCAAATGATTCAAGCTACTGCTTTCTACAAAATCTGCAGGTCTCACTGTCAGGCAGACCGTATACACTAACACTGGCCTATTCACCAAACTGCAGTTGAATCAGAAAACAGCTCACGGAAAAGTTAACCCGACTGGCTATGACGCCTGGTGTCGCTAAAATCTGTGTATTTTTGGAATCCTTTGTTGGCATTGTTCATTTCTAGAAGCAAGCAACAGGCGACCACGTTGTCACAAATGTCGTCTGCTAAGCAAATGACGGCTGGAGCCGGTATAGGCTGGAATCCCGACTTTTCGTCGTCGGGCGGAAATCAAGCGGCTATTGCCCCCGGTGGAGCGGCTACAAATACTAGCGACATGATCTTCTCAGATCTCTTCTCTACAACACCGAGTCAGGCTCCTGCAGCAACGGCCCCTGTGAGCAGCGCCACCAACGAGTAGACAGTTTAGACAGACAGGCAGACAGACAGACAGACAGACAGACAGACAGACAGGCAGGCAGGCAGGCAGACAGACAGACAGACAAACAAAGAGACAGCGAGATAGAGAGATAAACGAAGCCCAAACGACGAAACAGACGTGCTCAGAATCGGCTGAACTGAGTTAACATTGGGTGCATCGACAAGCAGAGAAAATACTACCAAGCAATAACAACCAAAGCAAAAGCTAATCATGAAAATGGATAAAATTATAAACCAAATGCATGTAAACCGCACATGATATCTACAACGATTAGTAACACACCGAACAGAGAGCTGATTAACATCAAATCGAGAATTAACAGTTACATTAGTAGCTGTTGTTATAGCACTGTGCTTTCGTTATTACCTTCATTGAAGGTAATAACGAAAGCACAATAACGTGCCTAACGCATTATAATTAGAAATCGCTGTGAGGACAACAAAACGTTTATAATCTAACGGCATGCACAAGTGATTCCATAATCAATTGCCTCATTCGCCCCAAATTCTACGGACATGGAAAATTGAATTCAATGCTGTGTCCACCAAAACTTGCATTCTCTCACCTAGGTCAATAATAACTCAATGGTTTTTGCTATGATCAGAAAGCATGTTTTTCACAAAAGGAAAAACGTAACACATGTCGCTCAAGATTCAGATACAGAGTACACAGCAATATTATTATCCAAGGTATTAGTTACGTACAATCTGATTTTTGTTGATCGCGGTAGGTTATCCCTGCACAAGTTAACGTTGTGGTGTTACCTGTAAGTAAACAACGTTATACTGGTCCGGTATACTGCTGATCGCTTAATTAGCGGAAAAATAAGTTGGTAGGAAGTACCTTGTTTTGTAGTCCGTATAGTGAACTGCCTCCAGTTCATGGCTAATATTAACGATTTTATTAAGATGTATCGTAGCGGTTTTTTTCGAATGCTTTGGATGAAGCTGTGTACGATATCCGTACGAATCATTTTATTACCTTTTCTCCACTAGATGAACACCAATACATCGGATTAATTACGCTATGATAAACGAATTAACTAGTGTTATTTATGAATAGTCTGTTCGAGTTTAGTATTATTATTATTCTAGTTTACCAGATCAGACCTATTGGTCTGATTATTAAATAAGTCATTATTGCTAATCGATCTGTTGGACGACTTTGACACTTAATTCCATTTTTTACTTCTTTTTAGCCTTATTTCATTCCTTTTCTCAATGCTGCGACTGTTGTTTTGCTTTTTTTTGCTGTTATTATTTCTGCTTCATCCTCACTCTCCGTCCGGCACGGATCCGCCGCAACCCTCCTGAATGTCGGCTTGGGGTCCCATCATCCTGCTAAATTTACGACCATACTCCCTTGCCCTGTCTTCTTGTCATCCGCCATGACCCTATTTTCTGAATCGGCCCTTCCTTCATGCCGTTTTCCTTCCCGTTGGTACAGCTTAAGCATCCCGCCGGCTTCGATCCGTTCGGTCACCTGTAAGTAGGTTTCTGCGCTCGTTGTAAGAAGATTTTAGAAATTAATCGTACAACAGTTGACTTCTGGATGTCTCTTGGTGCGTGACGCCCACCCTAACAAATCTTCCCACTCACGAACATGAACTACAATCAAGCAATCACTTGTTGTCGCTGTAACCTATGAAAGCCCACCTTGAGAAATCTACACCGGTAGCGATGAGTGGAATGTGGGATGATGTACGAGAACTGACCAGTCCTTTGCATCGGTTAGCAGACGTCAATGGGTGGTACCATGGTCACTGGGTCTCCTCGAAAGGTGACGTAGGCATTAATCTCAAAGTCTACAGCATCAGCGTTGATGACCCCGACGATTGCTGCATCCAGCATCGTTGGGCCGGTTTCTTTTCCTGAATCGTTCTGTACCACTCATATTCCAACTACGGTTGTGGAAAAATACGAAATCCGCCGGAGAAATGGTGATCTGTGGACGACTGAAATTTTCTTGTTAAATTATTTAGTATAAGAGGCATACATTTAGTTAGAAACAACGAAAAATATAGTATCTAAAATATTCCCAGACTCCTTCTCAGACGTACGAGCGTCCTAGGGTATGACGGTGTCGACAAACAGTCGGCACCGATCGGCTAGTTGTTTGTGACGGAGCTGTTGAGTCGCAAAAATGTAGGGTTTATATACTAGAAATAACTAATCATTTTGCGAGTTTAAAAGAAACACCAATTGCTAATGACGACTTGATATTAGAACTCGGATGGTGTTTAAGGCTCGTGATATCATCTAGCAAAGACATTTCGCAATGGCGCAGGAATCTTATTTTGCCTCTTTGCCTGCCATAACAAAAACCAATAGTATATCTAGGTCAGTCCCGAAAAATCACTTTATTGTTGGCATTTGACATTAGCCACGCAAACGTATCCTGCCTAATTCATTTTTATCGATTGGACAGACAGGTGGTCGAATCGCTTCGCGGCGACTGGTCTGTCTAAAACTATGGAAGTTATTCAGATAGGACAGCGTGAACGGCAACTTTGCCTCGAGTATTATTGTTCAGTGCAGAACAGTTACGGCGACTCGGTCGACGTGGTAGTTACAACTTGGTCACATCATAGTTAGCATCCAATAAAATATGATTACCTTAACGAGTTCTTTAACAGTTGCATATTGTTATTAAATATAAGTAAAGTACGTTTTGCCACCGTAGACCACCGTAGATTTCTTTCAACAAATGCGCCAGTGATATGTTCACGTTGTGGACTGCCAGCTGGTTTTTCGGCAAATTCGGATCAAAATTATGAGCGATTTACGTCGTCAACCCTATGAAAAGATATGTATACTCGTTACTATATAGTAACAAATTTTGTTAGTTCGTTTGCAATTAATAAACGATACTAGTATATAGATTTTCTTAGCCGAAAGCATTACTATAATAATAATAATAATAATAAAAATTATTATTATTACTGCATCTGGTAATGGCTGAAACAAATATAGAAATCAACACTTGAGTTGTAATTATATTGAGTTGTTGTATAGCGATGAAGTAATTGAATCTATTAATTATTCGGTTAGTGTTTATACTAGCAGTAACATTATTTTTGTTATGTTAATGATAATTATTGAAGATAGAGCGAGACCGATAATCTTGTCAACGAGTGAAATTACTGGTCCAATTGGTTAAGCCCACAAATAAAACAACTAATTAACGGCGCAGGCTTTGTTAACTCGTGTGAAACATGCGGGAAGCGAATGCCCCGTGAGCAAAGTGACACCATTTTTTTCCCTATTATTATTTTATATCTATTTTTTATAAATATAAGAGCATGTGTGTAAACTGTATATGAGTCAACTATATTTAAGCAAAACTCAAGTCTGATACAGTTTTATATTATTCAAATCTGTTAGTATTTTGTGGTGTAACAATATCGAGTAATCTGGTTTCTTTAAAATCTCTTAGTTGTCAGGTTTTTAAGTTGACCTTAGAATTGTTATTATGACAACATTTACAATAGCTTAAGTGTATATAGTGGGAACTATCACTTTCGATTTACCGATTTAGTTCACCATGTATTCGTTCTTTATGTGTTACCTCCAACGAATCGGATTGTGCGTTTCAGTTTGCCCAACATGGCCAGCGCGATATGTTTAGGGTTTTTTTAGATTATATCAGTTTGCAGTGTTTTGCATCACTCTTGTGGTTTGGATGACAAGGATTCGTCCGCACTTTGCCAGTTCATTTTCAGTCTCTGGGCCTCCTAGCGCAAAATACGCAATATTTTCGATTTAAAGTGGTAAATCAAGATAAAAATGCCTATTTTCGCCTCGGACTCCCTGGTCATTACTGGCTTTTGTTTACTATTAAATAATAGAATCAAAATAAAAAGGGGGTGATTTTTGATCCGCAAGAACCTTGTATGCGAGCACCACTGCAGTATATGCTCAAAAACAAGACAAGACATGAAACTTAAGTGCTGGCTTTTAACGGTATACATATATGTGCAATCTATAGCCATTGGTACGAGAAACAGTTACGTGAAAACTAACACGGTCATGCGAAGAGAGAGAATAAAAGATACAGATGAATAGATTAAATAGATGTAAGAGGTATAAACGAAACGTTAAAATCAACGAAAAGTTGGGACACGTCGCAAGAGTGGCACGCCGCGACGAAATGTGACGCTTTTAAAGGTGACTGTGTAACGAACTACCAATAGGAAAAAATAGGCCAAGCTTTATTTGCTTTTCGTTTCATTTCGCTACTCTTCGCATGTAAAAAAGTACATTATAAAAGGACTATGCGGGTCTGTCTGAGTTTGAAGTAGGCGGCGAATAGTGTGAAATTCACGATGATATCGACTATAATAGTAACCATAGTAATAGTAACGATAATCATGCTGAGATACAATTATCAGATATTATATATAAAAATAAGGAGGTCGTGTCCGTGATGTTTCTGCTAAACATATACAGTGGTCCTGTGCGCAAAAAATGATCCTCGATTAGAAATAAATAATAAAATGTCGACTACAGCGTTTATTCTGTTGAGTTTTCCTTTTTTGTTCGTCATTTCTTTATTTTACACCTTCACTGACTGCTACTTTTGTAATCGATTTTCTTTCAGTAATTTTGTGCTAACTTCTCGAACACAGTTTTGTCTTAGATTGAGGTCTTCGCATTTACTTGAGTAGTGAATATAACTCAATTGCTCTTACTCATTCAGTTGGTGCGGTTTAAAGTGCTACTATAGTTTATGTCCGTTTAGATTCAGAGTGCGATTTATGGCTCCGTTTTTACGTCGTATCCTACATATCGATGACATTTTAGCATATTGGAGTCACCCAGAAGTGACGTGTTCTGGATTCATCGGAAGTTTAGACTGAGAAATATCCCGAGCGTTGCCTGTCGCATGCTTTAGACCCGGTTAAGAAAATAAGGTACAAATAAAGGCCGCCTGAACTGCTTTTGTGTAGGCTTTCGCAACCATATTTTGTCGTACCCGGCATGCCTTCTGCGCCTCATACATCCAAGATCAATTTCATTTAATTTTGCCATTCATCATGAATCCTTTTGGTTGCGATTGGTAAAATTTGTCTAGAAATCTTTGTTTCACGTGGAGTATTTTGCGCATTATTCTAAGTTTCCATATAACGTACAATAACTCATCTAGTTCTCGAGATAATTCAATTCGAATTTATTTTCGGGGATATGTGTCCAAGTGATGTATGGATATGTGTGTGCAGGAATCTGCGACCCATCTGTTATTTTTTTAACGATAGTGAATTTCATTGCAACAATGTAAGACATTTGGTTCCTTATGAATCACCTCAACATTATCTGTGCGGCAGTTGACCATTTTTTTTGAGGCAGATTGCTCTGTACGTTCATTGATTCAGACATAGACGTACTAATAATCTAATACACAAATATATTTGATTCCTTGGACGATGCAAGTTGAAGTAAACAAGTTCTATGTAATTCGTCGAGCGTGTAACAAGCAAAGCTTAAAGACGTTGAATTGAGACTGCCATCTAGTATACTTCATGCACTTTGTTGACACTGTATTAGTATTATTGGTAGATTGAGGGCAAAATAGTTACCCTATTCTATTCTCGTATCCTGCCGTATTGAAACAGTCAATATTGAGTTTCTTACCAGTCGGAGCTAACAATGCGTCATTGTCATTCCGTACATGGTAAGTAAATCTCACGACTGGTTTTATTGCCTCCGTTTACAAAATGAAGAAAAAGGTTTGAGTATTGATGTCGTTCACAGACAAGCCATTGAGTTCATCTCATCCAGAAAAAACAGAGAATGCACCATAGCACTGACGACTCGTAAGGGAGAGGTGCACGCTTCTAACCTAAGCGTTGGTCATCTGCGACTTGTTTTTTTGCCTGTTTTTTTAGTATCAGTCGGGCACCTATAGCCAGGTACGTACATGCCATTTGTAGCGTACCGTGTATAGGTCTGTTCCGGCAAATAGTTGGAGGAATTAATGCAACTCACTACTAATGAGTGTTCAAACCATCCGAATCATCTAGGAGATTCCGCTGATATGTGTGTAATTTTCCGTCAACATTGTATCGAGGTGGTCTTCAAAAAAGACATCAGGGTCAGTAAGTCAATTCATGAATTATTAAATTGTTAATCTAGACAATAATAAGAATAGAAATCATTATACTTATGATACAAATCGTTGTTACACAGTGAGTTTTGAAAAAAACTTGGAAACAGCATGAGGCGAACAGTTCGGAAGATAGTCAAGAATTATCAGGATATATTATTAAGGAAAGATTAGCATGAAGCTGATTTTCGCCGAACGATTTACCGGCATTTTCATAAATTTTGTGTCCCAGCGCATGTGGCGATGTAACACAGGCATTTCCAGTAGACATCTAGGATCCCTATATATCTAGATAATCCTTTGTTGTGTTTATACAAAATGGCTTGTTCTTTCTTTAATGTCATGTCGAAACTACGTTGCTTACTTAAGGTATGTTGTCTAAAATCTGGAAAGCGATCAAGCTTCAACTTCGTTCAAGGAAATTGTCAACACAATTGGGATTAGATAGAAAGTGGGCAATTCGAAGCATCGATCAGTTGTTGAGAACGGAGGTCTCCCCAAAAGTATTGTGAGAGTTGATTCGTCATCAACTCGATGCTTGCCCCACTGTTTCCCCTCAGGTCTGATCAGCTGGCAATTGCCGGCGCAATTGCTACTGTGATAAGATCGTAGCCTGTGACCCACAGGAAGGTTTCGGAAAGGGGGTTAGCTGTGAATCGATAGCAAAATAAAGAAAGCTTGGAAAATGTCCAACTACAAATGAAAAACACGAATCGTTTATAGATACAAGTTCTGAGAGTGGTAGCTTGTATCGCCAAAGGTCGGACTCCTAAAAAGTTTGTCCAGTGGTTCTTTCGAAAACTTTGGTAATCCAACAAGTAAAATACAGTGTAGGCTAGCAAAAACCACTCAGATAAACGAAAGCAATGAAAACTTAAAATGAAACCAAGATCGTGTGATTTTTTTGTTGTGTAAGTTAATATGCCGATATGCGATCGTACGCTACGAGAGATGTTACTCTATTACGAAAAATGATAAATAGCAACAGCGATGCCTCGAGCACGTGAACCTATCAGCCTTATACAGCAGATAACGACATGATGATAGAGGAAAGATAATAACGGTGTTATTATTATACTTACTATACATCTATATGCTGCGAATTATAACAGAAATCGCCGGAACAAATGAATCCGTACTACAAGAATAAACTCATTACTCTTAACAGTATATATTGTTTTTTTTATTATCATGTATTGGTCTCATTTTACCCAAATGGTACCAAAGCACAACGACGAAGCGATGCTTACGTTCAGTAGTAGTTATCACATAGTACGCACAATGCCTAACACTGAATATCTCGTACTGTACCGCGAATTATAAATCAAAATCGGCAAAAGATATTAAAAATATTGGCTTTAGACCATGGGACAGACTACCACGTAACTGAAGCATGGATTGTGTAACTACTAGCCAATAATTTATAAAAAAGAATATGCGTGTATGGACATGCGTATGCATAGATTAGCAGAATTGGAAAAGCTGAGCTCTTGCGGGCAGGAAAAGCAAGCGACAACTGAATGAAGAATATTGTCGCTATTTAGAATGCTCTTGGTTTTGCTGCTGAAATACAGGTTCAATGGTCGGCGTAACTATGAGTGGAGCAGCAATATGAATAAAACAGATAAACATGAAAATCAGTATAATAAATAATAATGGGGTAAAATAAATTATAACGGTGTAAGTTACGTAGAACGTACATTATAGCAGTATGAATAACGTAAGTCGTAAGTAGCGTCTGAAGCTCCTGAAACAAAGAAATTCGAGCAAACAGAAAAAGGACTATTGCATCAGGGCTCAGCTCGGACATAATGATGAAGATCGTAAACGGAGGATCGAAACGTAAATACGGCAGAAACAGCACCATTACTACCGCCGAGTTACATCTTGCTCTTTTGGGATTTATATATATATATATATATATAGACGCAGCATAGGAAAAATGGAAAGAAGACTAATTGAAGCGTGTATCACTTTATGGCTTCTTTTTTGTCTCTTGCTACATCACAAATTTTGATTGTTAGCTGTGAATAACAAAAAATTTCAACGAGCTGAAAGCCAATTATTGAGACAACAATATTCGAAATAAGTGTAGCGGCAACCACCAAGTGACAAAAAGGTTGTATGACAATGCGACAAATACAAGCATGTATGTAAACGCAAAAACAAACCAGCAGATATACCAAGCAATGAAAACACAGATACTTCAAAGTGCTATCTTCATTTTAGTATTGTTTTTATAGATATTCAGGAAAAGTCACAAGTATTACGTGAACACGTAGGTATTACGGACATAGCGACAATATTAGTGTCCTGTACACATCAATAGCAGGTGATGCCATATTTTACATGAGGCAGTTAGAATAACAATAGCAATAATATATAATGGAAAAAACTTTAGTCCTACCCTAAAATAGAAGGGATTTCCATTATCTGTTGAGACAATAAATCCAGCAACTGTAATGGAAATTTAAACTTGATCTGAATTTCTTGCAAAATGAACTGAGGCTACAACAGGCCATACAACATTTTACTTAACTAGGTTTTTTCTGTTTGGATGCAGACCTTTTAAATGTCTGATATCTAAAACCATACTACTTGTTTTCGATAAAAGGTAGCTGTCAGTTCACATAATTTGTTAATGATCTTACTATCACACTAACTTATCTGTCAATATGGTTTTCTCAAATAAATAAATATACCTTTGTCGTGTATGTTCGACTATTAAAAAGTATTTTTGTATTATTTTTTGAAGATTGAACCTATTGCGCATGTATTTAATAGAATCAACGAAATAAAGCATATGTTTATCAATTTATGATATTTTAAGATATTCAATTTGGAAAACTAGGCCAGTTAAGTAGATTTATTCAGACTCTTTTTAAAAGAATTTCGGATCTAATGCGGGATATATTCTTACGGAAAGATGAGACCTATCGCTTGTCAAAGATTATCCATTATTGGCTTTCAATTATGCTATCAATTATCAAAGTAATGTTTGCTGTTTATAAATATATACGCGAGCTTTAGGTTACTTGAGTCTCCTTTGTTGATAGCCTTCAGTAGCATTTGAGGATTGTAATCGGGTTCAAAGTCGAAAAATGCTTTGGGGGTAACTGAGCTTATTTCACAGACAACATTCTGTTGCATAGATGTATGTGTACCATTAATAATCAACATCTTCTCGGATAAGCCTACATAATTATTAGAATCCGTTGTTGTTGTCTATGTTTCATTAATTTGTATATGCGTGTTGGTAGAACCGTAACTTCTATGGACTAGTCTGACGCTAGACGTTAAGTACACGTCCATTTGTAGACTAAACTCCTATATATCTAAATACCTTAGGTACATGTCAGTTAGCTATGCGTAGTGTTTGTCGTGGTGGTCTATGCTCTTCCTTATTTCGTTTTTTTCACCTAGAAAAATAATGGCATTAGTGTAGCGTCATCCCGTCTCGTAATATATTAAGACATTCACGTGTCACGCACCATTGTACAGGGTTAAAGGACTCTGCCGTTTGTATTTCAACCTTAAAAAATGTGCAGTGCCTTGTAGCGTCATATAAAAGTATTCTACACACGATGGTTTTTGGAACGCTTTGAAATTTAAAAAATATGTCTACCCTCTACAGATGTATATGTCATAGCACATTTGTCTGATTTCGTTATGTATTTTTGAGCAATTTTAGCTACAAAGTAAGCTATGTAAGACGATACTGTACACGCTAATGACTTAAAGACCAAAGGCCTATTTTTGTTGCAAGCGCTTCGATGTCCAATGAAACTTAGAAAGGGAAACTAATTTGATCTAATTTTCCGTTGTAGTTCAAGTCTCCCTCCTTATTAGTCGTTACCGACCCTAAATAAATATCTCTCAAGAAGAACCTATCTACGTAATAAAACGTCACGAGCTAAGAAATACGTTCATTTACGTTCATGACAACTAATGAATTTCGTATCGTAACTGTAAGGGTATTATTTAATAGAGAAATTTGGCATCTACATTATATAAACGATTTTTAATCAGAGCCTTACAACATAGAGTTTACCAAAAACTATCATTAATGCAACGATAATTCTTGATGTATGAAGGTGAGGGGACGCAGCGACTATTATCTGATGATACAGAAGCAGTACACATCGGTCGAGCTGTCGGAGCAAAGTGGAGTGGAACAAGCAAAAATGCTCAACATTATGAGGTACTTGATAGTAACCTTTCACAGGATAAGTAGATTTATCCGCACTGGTATGCTGGTGACCAAAGCAACGAAGACAGTCAACGAGACGGCAAGAGTCGTTTCGAATACCCGGAAGCAAAAGAAAGAAAAGCAAAAGTCTTTTAGTGCCAATAGGCGAATCGATTCTCTTTTTCAAAACGCCGATCTGCATTGCATCGGCTACGACAACGTCCAGAAATAAAGCATTCCCAGAGGAAATCTCAACGGTCACCACCATTACATAGATACATAGAGACGTGAACACACGAGCCATATAATTTTTTCAAGATTTGAAACAAATAATAGTAGGAAACTGCGTAAAGATCGCATCTTCATACATGTATCTCTAGATCAACGTAGCACAAAACATCATAATTTTTCTTTTTTTAGCGCGACACAACGCGTTCGTTCGTGCTATTTGCAGCTCCTAGCATTAGCAAATTCAATACAACGCGGCAATCTATTTCTTTTCGTATTGCTTTGCCTTTCACATAAATATAACGCATGTTTATCTATTTTAATGTTTTTTGTGGGCACTAAAACAATGCGAACCTATTCCAAATATACTCCCTAAATTTCTATTATAACTAGGGGCCTGAGAAAAAATAGCCTAAAGATCGAGCGTAATTGCTATTAGGTAACTAATGTTAAAGACTCAAATCGTTTGCAAACTACGATCTGAGCTCCTTTAAGCTGATCTCGACTCAGCCCAAACCTATGACCTAACGGCTGTAAGTCCGCCGACTTACCCATTAGGCAGGCTCGGCAGATTAGTAGTTTGAGCTTTACATCCGCCACTGCCGGACTATTGAATATTGATTTTGGGGACTGATATCTCCGAGCACGAAACAAAGTAATCTACATCCAATTTTGAATCTAGAATGCGCTTGCACCCTTGCACGTTTTTAACCTTAATCTGTAAATACGTTATTTTTGCGGCAATATTGTACATAAGCAATATATCACCCAACAAACGAGTAGCGCTGACGTTACTTAGTTTCATACTTAGTTTCTTCTAAGAGTTCGATTCGCATCTAATATACGCACAATAGCATAATGGAGATCTATTTTCAGTATGGATTAATAGAGAGGCATCTACGTCCGTAATTAGTACACTTATTTTACCTTATTAATTAGTCATATTGCTCAGTGCATTATAGGATATTTTTTATCTACAGTTACATATAATATACACTAACAACAATTGTGATATATATTGTAAAGCTTCAAATGTTTTATATCCGTAAAATTTTCAAGTTACAGGCGAGCAACCAAAATCAATAATTCATTATATCCAGGCCCAACGGGCACTGAGCTATGGTATTTACAGTTACGAAAGTATTAAACACAACACATTAACCAACCTCGTCAATTATAACATGACCTTGTACTCAATCTGCGCGATGACCGTTTCGTAGAGCAGGGATTTTAATACGTGTATATCAAAACAAAGATTTTATTCTAAAATTGTAATTTCTTAATTTTAAACGGTTTCGCTAGGTGTTCTTTTTAAGTAGGGACGCGGAAGCGCACATTCAGATACTCAAAAAATAAAATATGTTGTACATTTTTTACTACAGTTTCGTCATTTAGCTAGAAAAAGACAAACTATATATTTATAAAAGTCAAAAACACTATTATCTAATGTTGACACATGAATCATCCATGTATCTAACATCGTCCGCTAAAAAATATGACATATTTAAAAAACACAAACATTATGCGCCAGAACTGAGCTGAAAACGAGTTATCTACTCAATTTTCATCAAATTGCACTTGAATGGATATTGTTTTGTTGTAACTGGAACGGCGCGTGTCTAATACGCGGAGTCCAACCGGCCGTGTAATATCCCGCCAATTTGTCTTGGCGTATTAATTATGTGAGCAGATCATTCATTCTATCAAATACGCCGGTTGTATCGGCTAGATTCTTCATCATGCTCAGAAGTGTGGCAAATGTCGGCCGAAGATTGTGGTCGGACCTCCAGCATTCCCTCATTATCTGGTAGACGTCTGTCGGACAACCTGGTGGCAGCGGCAAGCGATGGCCAGCCATGAGCTGTTCTCCTAAGTGTGTAAGTTCAATACACTCTGCTGGCATAGGGTCCTCGCCAAAGGCGAACATCTCCCAAAGAGCTACCCCAAAGCTCCATACATCACTTTTGACGGAGAATTTCCCATAAAGGATCGATTCAGGTGCGTACCATTTAATAGGCAGATTACGGTGCATCGTTTGGATCATATAGTATTCCCTATCAACAATGTGGGCCAGACCAAAATCGCTGATCTTGACACATGATTCGGATTTCACGAGGATGTTCCTAGCGGCTAGATCTCTGTGAATAATCCGCTTCCGTTCGAGGTATGCCATCGCATTGGCAATATCATAACCGTATTTAATTAGATGAGTGTGGTCTAGGTTGTTCTTGTTGAGTTGAAGATAGATCTGCAGTGAACCCAGTTCAAGGTACTCCATCACAAGGAGCACTTCAGGCTCTTCCACGATGCCTTTGATTTCCACAATATTTGGGTGTCGCAGTTTTTTCATAATCTCAATTTCTCGTTCTAGATCCTTTTGGCTAAATTCTTGCACCGAAGACTTCATTCTCTTCACTGCTACCTGCTCTTCGAATATGCCAGAGTACCTCGTCAGAGTTGCTTTGAAGACCATACCGAAAAATCCCTGTCCCAAAGGATTGGCTATTTTAAGATCTTTCTTTTCAATGATCCACTTTCCGTTGAGCAGTGCTGTTGCATCAGGAAAATCATCGTCGATTTCATCCAGACTAATGTCCGGCCTTTCTTCAACGTCAGTTGTTTCAGTAGCCACTGTATGATCCGACATAGCAATCGAGGTAGATGTTACGTTAGAGAACGAGTCATAATCTTTCTTCGGTCGGAATACAGAACTGAACCAGTTTCTGTGACTTACAATGCTCTGTTGGCTAGCAGTTGAGTTTCGCCGCTGCACGAGGCTTTCGTTTGGACGCGGGGGCACTGCCCGTAAGGGAGGTATTTCCGGAGGCTCAGGACTAAAACGTATAATGAGAGTAAATAAATTATGTATTTCTCTTAAGTTGCATTTACATCGTACTAAACGTTAATCAATAGCTATAATTTTCGGTTTAACTTGATATATTCTCAACAGTAACTATTAGAAATTACACAGGAATTATGTATTAGAAATTACACAGGATAAGAAATTTTTTAACGTTCTCGATGTATGTCAAAACTCACAAACACAATTTATACTTTCCATGGCTTGCCGATGTGCTCATCGCCTATCTTTGAGAGCTGCTGCTTTTACGAACTCTGTACATATTTTTTCAATATAAACAACAGCCTCGTTCAAATGACTTGCTAGCATTCTAAAGATAAAAACACCTGTGTTAGATCTTACCTGTTCATGGGCGGAGCCAGCCGGAGGCTCGGATTAACATCAGCATACAGGTTGAATTTCTTCGGTAGATAAATCTGATAAAGCAACTGATGGATATCTCGGACAATAGAACGTGGTGACCTACGTTCGTCAGGATCAGCGTGCCAACAATCAGCCACAATCTCGCAGAATTCTTGTGGAACGTCAACTAGCGAAAGGCGTTTGCCTGCGGCAAAAAACGCACGAGCATCGTCCATCGGCACAATCTCAAATGGATCTCTAGCGTAGTTGAAGATTTCCCACATAGTCGTGCCAAGCGCATACAAGTCAGCTTTGAGAGAATACGCCACGGAGCTCATAACTGACAAATACTCCGGAGCTATCCAAGGGGTATCTTGCTCATCATAGGATAGAACGCCCGGTTCACCTAGCTTCACCTTAAATGAGCTCGGGGCGCACTCAGCTACAAAAGCACTGCGACAGCGAATCTTTCCATGGACGAGCCCATTCTCCTCTAGATACCACACCGCTTTGGCTAGGCACAGGGATGCATCACCTAAATCGCCGATCGAGAGCTCATCACCTTTTTGCCTATAATATAAGAATTTTCATGCTAATGATAAACGTTTAAGATGCGACAGTACCTCACTGGTCATCCCGTCAGTATTCACAATTGTCGTTTCGGGACAAGAGCATCTAAACTTACTTAGGATATATTTAAGTGTTATAGATATATAACATTAACTTTAGTGACCTACGTTAAGGCAACTTCGACAAGAAAAAGTAATGTGTTTCAAGCAAAATTACATTAATGAAAAGAGTTGAATGAGCCATGTGTATAGGCAACTGATGATAGTATAATGCATATTAGGTAGATGGATCTCACATTTTCATGACCTAATCCTTTTGAATAGCTTATTAAGCATTCAGCCTCACAGTGAACTGGAGATAAATAATTGTCTAGATGAAAAGTAGTCATCATACAAGTATAATTTCAATCTGAGTAGAAGAAAGGATTTTCGATTCCTATACCGAAAACAGCACAAGTATTTCATGCGAAGGGATTATCTATGGTTGCGTCCCTGTTCTACTTGTACATAAATGGACGTTATAATGAAGCACTGAGATGTCCCAATGTTTAAATTAACTGACCTGAGAAAGATGTCGAGTGACCCAAGTGGCATATATTCAGACACAAGGCCAACCGGAGATACAATGATAATGCCCAGAATGGGTACAATTTCACGACTTCTCCACGTAAGCACTTGGTCGGCCTTATTCAGAAAGCTTCTTTGGTAACTGGTTTCGTTAATGAAACGTACGACCACATTCTTTTTTCCAAATCGACCCTAAAAAGCATACACGTTTAATTCAGGTTACATTATTGACTCAGGTTCAAATCGAAGTCCCCAAAATGATTTTCTTCTACGCTGCACGCGTAATACAGGTAATATTTATTGTATTTTATTCTCGAATTTATTTCTATCTCTATTCAATTTTCTAATTTATCTCTATTTTCATGTCAACAACAAAATTGGAGGTTGGTAAAGTTGGTCGCACTGCATTTTCTCTCTACATTTTCCATTAAGTATAATTTATACACAAATATATATGCACAAGTTCAAAGAGATAATTACAGAGTTAGGAAAACATAACCAAACTTAGAAGATGTGGCTCATTTGTCAAACACGTACTCGCATGACTTTTTGCTGTAGTGTTGTTCGGAGGCTAGTCTCTAGATGTATTTGTTGTACTTTGAGAACGACGGCTGGCGGCTCTTTGTTTTCATTTTCTTCTCCATTTTCTGTAGCTTTCCCCAATGGCCGGCAGAACTGGAGTCCGGTGTTGTCATACTCTGATGGAGGAAGCTGGTAAAGTTCTGGGTTACCAGGACGTAGCCGAGCTTTTACAAGTGAAGATATTGTCTTAAACGCGTTTTCTTCGTTATCGCGATCCAGTCGGTAGTTTCCGTCAGGTGTTTCTATAACGGTGCGAGCCTCGATGCGACCATCAGGCAGGATCAGGTCAACCACGTAGGTGCGATAATGGATATCGCTTTGTCGGACAAGGTAGCATCCCTAGAATTTGTTGTCAAAAAAAAGCAGTGTAAGGACAGAGTATGTGGTTTTAATCCTTGTCTCACAACGACTACAGTTATACTAAAATAATGCTTCAGATGTCGTATATAAAAAAAAAAAAATTATATTTATCTTTCTCGTCTTAGGCGATTCTGCTTCAGCATGCCTTATACCATTTCTGGCCAGAAACTCTATTAGGGAGGTCATAGCCGGTTTCATTAGCAACTAATTACAATTGACCTCCGTCAGGGGCGTGTGGCGATTATTTATGTATTTACAGCAAACAGTGTGTCTCACCCTGCATAGCATTTTAGATCTTTGAAGAAAACGTACTCCACGTTTTCTTCAGTCAAAACAAAGTGAATGGACCTCACTTGATGGTGCACATACTTATGTCAATACGTGTGGGCTTTCTAGAGTCGTAATGTATTTTGTTATCGAGCGATAGTGAACCTCTCTATGGCTGAGTATTTTACGTACCTGTCTGCTCTCATTGTCGAGAAGTTTTTTCTGAGAAACCGCCGCGGAAATGGGGCCATGGATTCGATTTTTTTTTAGATACGTAGTTGTCGGATTTTGGAGTTGCCCACAAAGAGATGCCATGAATTTTTCCGACATCCGGTAATATCCATCAAGAAGAGTGAGAAATTCCCTCACCTGTCGCTCATCGTCAAGCTTAATATTTAGCGGCTGTTCATTAGTGATATGCATCTCCACCTTTGCTCCGTCTAAATTTAAATAACACAACTGAGAAATCAGGTACATGTCTTTCGAATCACCCTCGTTGATGCGTAGACCGGGACCTGCCGGTTCGCTTAAGGCTCCCATTTGACCCACGGCCACTTCACATTTGCGCGCCGTTCCATTTATAAGAATCTGCGCCTAAATTTTGTTGCGATGACAGAATATAATACA
Organism: Varroa jacobsoni; assembly: GCF_002532875.2. Lineage (NCBI taxonomy): Eukaryota > Metazoa > Arthropoda > Arachnida > Mesostigmata > Varroidae > Varroa > Varroa jacobsoni. The sequence continues at coordinate 81,732 of NW_019214118.1, forward strand.
TTTTATTAGCCTAGAAACAGATTTTGTTTAGAATCTAGTTAATTTCAGGCTGTTATCTCATAGATCTCATTACGCCTGGCAAGCTCATTTCAAGGAATTTAATAACCTGAATAGGGGAACCAAGTTTGTTATTTTTGGACAAACGCAGTAAAAAAGCCAGTTTTAAGATAAGAAGAAAAGTAAGTAAATTAATTATATATTTGCCTTATGGCAACTTACTTTAAATTTCTCTTGTCGAAATTCCTCAAGACTATTCCAGACTGCTTCAATGAATGTGCACTTGATGTACGGTAGACTGTTGTTACACTCCTTATAGCCATGTTGAAGCGACTGCATGAATTCTTTTCCCACGATATGTCTCTTCCACCATGGAAACTTGCAATTCGAAGGGAAACTGCTTTCCATTAAATCGTCAACGGTTTTCCCTTCTGGCCTTTCGTCCTTTTCTACAAGTTGTCTCACATAATCGCTGACAAGAAGTCCGAATAATTTATGTTCAACCTCTTTATTGTGGTTGTGCTGAGTGTATCCGTTTAGGAGGCAATACCGAAGTTGGTGGTAATACAGGTCCATCGTAGGTGTCGGAGAATTCATTAGATTGTCTATTGATGCTGGATGGTATCTGAACAAGCACGAGATGACACCAATTTAACAGTCAACCGAGCGTACAGCTTAAAAATATTTCTAAATAAAATCTCAAAGTGACAAAGTGCCTCATGCACAAACGGGAGGCTCAAATATATAGTATTATAATTAAATAGGGCATAACGTTCGCCGGTTGCAATAGGTGAAGTGTGTTACAACTGCGTCTGCGGAAGCTGACACGTTTTCTTACATTTTAGCATTCCTTGCTATATCATTTCTTCGCTTGTAATTCTTATGAGATTTAAACCCTAGGATTATTAGACAGTCAGCTAAAAAAATATAGAAAAAATTATTTCCAACAGCAAACGTGGTAATTTAATCTTTATTTTATTTTATCTTTAATTTAATCTTTATCTTTATTGAACCATTAGCTCGTTCTAAATGTGTAATACTTAAACATAGACGATAAAATTATTTTAATATCGTCACACATATTCTTGTTTACCGTATACGAATCTGAAGCTCATAATCTTTGCCGTCCCCTCCGATAGTATCTTCCGGTACCAAATACATACTCAGTTTTTTATCGTAGAGCCCTGCCAAATAGCTGAAATACAGAACCGCTATCTGTTAAACCTATTATAATAAACTGATGAAGACTCGAATTACTATATACTGTGTTCGCAGGAAAGGCTTCGCCAGGTCTTCAAACTTTATGTTTGTTATTGTAGAATAGCGCCTCGACAAAGGGTGCGATAAAAAAAATGATTTTCGCAAGGAAACCAAAGGGCAAACTTTAATCGTTTAGATAAGAAAAGACGCAGTAGATTTTTCTGCTAACCGAAAAGTAGGTGGCACTCCAACGAGTTCACAGGCCCGCTGGGTGAGATCATCGACCAGAAATGCGTCACGCGATGAAACCCGAATCGGTTGTACCTTGGGGATGCACATGTCCACGACGATCTCAGATTTGGTGTTGGCATCTGCGGTCATTGTACCTAATGCAGACGCCTCACATACAAGGTAAAAGAGTTTGCACTTATATTAGTGCAAAAATACCGAATAATGAATGTTACTTGTTGACGTGAGCATATTTTTGAATTACGCAAACATCAATTCAACGCTAGGGCAAAAATCGTTTTTCTATTTTCCACCCTCAAACTGGGCGTTAAAAGCATTCGTTTTACTTAGCACTATATTCATATGAATGCAATGCACATATAAACAATTTACCTTACATTATATGCGACATATAGACTCCAGAAAATTTGTGTCTTTATGTAACAATATCTGCTTAAAAGTGTACATAATTTTAGCGATTCCAGGATCTAAATTTCGAATACTGAAATACATCGCCTCCTTTTTTACTAGTTTCTCGAAGAAACCTGGTACTTGCTACCGCAAGATTGCAAAACGTGGAAGATATTTTCTCTGTGAACATTGTTAGTCTGACGTACAAATCAAGTTCTTAACTACTTAACAACAACCTTATTATCATTTTGTTTTCATTACTATTTAAAAACAAAATTTCCAAGCTCCAACAACCTCTAACGTGTAACCTGACAGTTTCGAATTCTTAGTCGTCCTTACAGCTTAGTATATCGTTCGCATTAGCATGTTACCCACAAACACGGAAATATTTGCCATCATTCCACCATTGATCCGTTAACCCAATGGAGCTGCTTGTGTTTTTGTTCGTAAACGTAGAAGTTTTATTCCAATATGGCTTATGCTTCGTTACACGTAAGGGTCTATTTAAAATGTTAATGCATAGAAACTAGCTGCTTGCACGATCGTAGGAGGGCCAATAGAGCCAAAGGACAAATGTAAAGGATACGTGGCTACGAGGACGAGCTTGTGAACCTCATGACTTCCAATGTCTTAGACGGTTCAAGAACCAGAAACTGTGAGGCACCCTTGACAGAAACCCGGCCAAGGAAGAACGCGAAGCACTGGCTGACGAACGATTTCCTACCAAGGCCAATCATCATACGTTGAAACCTTTCTGGTATCCCTCTGATAATGATGCGGTAGTTTTGTTCACTTTCTATAGGAGAGTCTGTTAATAACAAGAACTTAAACTGAAACGTGAAGTTGCTGTTACACGTCGAATATGTCTACGTGATTATCTTTGCGAAATATTTCAGGACATTACAAACACCATAAATACCACAAATTCCATAACTGAAGCTGATTTTGGAAAAAATGGCATTCACGTATTTAATCGATAGATTCAAAGTGTAGCATTTAACGTGTTTGATATAGAATAAAGCGCAAATTTTAAGCTGCTCATTTCAAACGAAAATCACCATATTGGACAGCAACAAGTTTGAGCGTAGGAGTGTTTGTTTCAGAAAAAAAGGACTCCTAATTTTCGACAGCTGTGTATTGATGCCTTCTTCATTGGTAAAGAAGGGGAGTCCTTCTTTGATGTATTGAAGTATTATGACGCTTTTTTAATTTAAATGGAGTAATACGTTCAAGGTCAATCAAATTCAAAGAGAGGTCACTATTAAGGTTATTCCAATGTTGTATTTAATTCTAAGTAAAGGAAAAATTACTTCCTTTAAATGCTTGTTTGCAATTATACACCAACCTTTTGGTGATAAACTAGCCATGCAGATGACGCTAAATAAACAAATTATCGTGATTCACAGCTGCCCTTTACACTAATTTTATTACTTGCGCAGTAAATGGTAAAATATATCTATCAAAGTGGCGCTTTTTATTTCGAACCCACTCCGATTTTTGCTCAACAAATTTTGAACGGGCTTTCTGTCGTAGTGCTGCCAAACCTGGCAAGTTGGTAAAGTTCTATTTTAAATTATGTGACACGAGTTTTTTTATTATCATCAGTACTGTCCTCCGTTATCTTCAGTGTTCATGAACTAACGTTTAGTTCGTTTGAGGTGTCATTACAAAGATTTGTCAATTTTGCATTGGTTTTCGTGTTGTCTTAGTTAAGGGCAGTTTTCATTGGATAGTAATACAAAAATTTGACACCACAAGCAAATAAGGATACTTCCCTCAAGAGTGACTGGCCAAAAGAGTAAGTTCAGTAATCTACCGGAAAATATATAAAATTGCACATTGATCAAGAAAGTTGGTATTTCCTACTTCAGTGATGTTATTAACAGTAAATGTAGTATCTTGATATTACAGTACTTGAAATGTATTTCTTTTCAACATTCGGTCCCATATATCTTATTTAGTTTGAACAATGTAAATTTTGGATACTTTCCGGTCAATAAAACACTATCAGCTCATCGAAAATCTATCCTAGGAATTCACTATCTGTAGAATACACACAATATAGAATTCGTTGAAGTGCAATTATTGAGAAACCATTAACACGGTCTATGGGGACTTCATTCACACAAGAACGAATTCCTATTTTTGTGAATGTTTCTGTTTTCTCGAAAATCTGAGTTCTGACAGAACTTCACTTCACCAGTTGTACACTGTGCTTCGACACTCGGGCTGACCCAGAGCTCAGGATAACGTTTCCTAAGCGCACAGAGAGCGTACAATCTCGCGACGGTTAATAAAACATCGAAGCCTTCTTCCAGGAACCTTTGAGAGGTTACAAAGCAGTGCACGCACGTACACACTAAGCTCAACGCCGCATTGTCGTCATATATGTAGAGATCGCCGTCTGTTTATTCCATTGGTGTACCCAATACCTACTTCCAAATATTAACTAAACGGCGGTCTACGTTTTTAATGTGCTGAACAGCACGACTTATCTCTCCGACGAATAGCCGCAGGAAAGCAGGTGAGGGGGCAAAAACGCGGGAAAGCAGGCGCACGGTAATAACCAACCATGTCCCAGCGATCGCGTAGTGGTGAAGTGTTTGCCTACTGAATGAAGGGCACGTACGTTTGTTCAGACCCGAAACCGGGCATAAACGTACGTTGCTTCGTGCAGGAGAACCGCGCGTAAATTCAAAAATCATTACTTAAACTACTTATACTAAGATCTGACTATGTTCGTAAAAATGCAGGTCCTTCAGCGTAATGGTGAATGTCACTAGGCGGAATAAAAAATACTGATTGAATAGCGCGGTTAATGGAAACCACACATACTTAAATAAAAATCAAAAGCATTATAATTTATTTTTAATGTGGGATTTTTCGTGTTATAAAATTGACGAGCGTTTCTGCTTGAAAAGGCATTAGTACAGCATATAGAATGGAATCCCTAAGCTACTTATCGAACATGATTCTGTGTCAGTGCACTCTGCGGCAACACATTTCGTATCCATTAGATTAAGTGGAGTGAGCCGGTTCCGAAACGTATGAAGATAAAAGAAATCATGCATTCTGTCTGCAAGCTATTTAAGTGATCTATAGAAAATGAACAAACTTTTTATGGACAACACATAACCTTTTACCTGTTCACAAAACATTTTGAACCTCGACCATGCAAGCATTAAATATCCCGAGGTTGGACGAACCTTGTACAACGATAGGCAACAGTAGATAAGGTTGCAAGCCTAATGCAGATTCGAGATTTCCTTTCTTTTTTCGAGTTTTTGATTAGAGTCGCAATACACTGGTACATCAACTACTTCCGTGCACATCTGTCTTTCTCTTAGAAAGAAATTATTTTATGACAGAAAAAGAATTAAAAAAAAAATACGGGTCTAGCTTGCCTTTTCCTTATAAGATGTCAGTTACAATATAACCTTCCTTACTCATTATCTGTTTCATTTAATCTAGAAAAAGCCTATACAATGAGGTAATCACTGTCAGAATTCAACTACAGCTACATAAATTCTTAAGTTTTGATTCCATTACTATTAAAGAAGACATCGAGCAACCCAAGTTACTCCAGTATCCATCTTCTCTTGATGACCGGTCCTGGTAGATCGCATAGTTATGGAGTTTTAATTCATCTACATCATAGACCTTCTACTTTTCACTTGTCACACTCGATCCTTAGCTTTTATTTCGTTAGGGACCCAATACAAACCAAAAAAATACCATTATCTTCAGTTCTATTTTTCGCCTACCTACGCGCTTTATTTCTCAAAGAAAACCGTTGTTGAATTTTTACAAGATTTTGATGACGAAATGCCAAGACCTGTTTTTCTATTCATATCGTTTCTACTCTCCGCTGGTTTCTGAAATCCTACGAGCTTTCATTATGCATTTATTTCTTGCAACACAGGTACTTATAGATTGACTAAATGTTTCGAATATAGATAGTTAATTATAAGTGCAGTTTATAATAGAAGCTGTACAGATGTTAAAATAAAGATGCAATGTAAACAATAATCATTTGCTTTTATTTTTATTACCATTTCATGACGATAGTAGACTAAACCACTCCCAGCCTCGAACCCGCTGACTGTTGCTCTCTTCGGAAACAGCGATCAAATTGTGTGAAGCTTTACTCTGTTCAACTCGATAATCATCTTTTGTACATTTCTCTTTCTGCGCCGCTGAAGTTCACTAACTCTCTTGAACTCTTTATACTCAAAGTTGTTCAGTTCAGTTTGTGTCTTTTCGATGTCATTATATAGATTCTACAAACAAGTAAAAACATTTAATCGTTTGTTTGAAAATGCGTTCAATATACTAGACGAAGGTAAAACGGGCACAGACTAACTGGGACATTGCTTGTGTAAGAAGACAGGGTAACTTGCCTATAGACAGGATTTACGTACCCAAGTGGCATTCGTTTGATGTATTAAACAGACTGGGGAAAAATGAAAGATTTAGAGTGATGAAAGATGTAAGTGTCGAGATGGCAAAGTCCAGGCTTCCGATTGAAAATATAAGGTGGGCTTCCAGTCAATACCGGCCCCAACTCAAATGTGAGTCTGTTTACTGACAGCTGTCGGCTAATTATTTTCTAAATTTTTGTCTTTACCCTATTCTTGTATAGATCGAGGAATGGAGAGCTGTCCCCAAAACCTTGTGAGAGTCAACTAAATATTCCATTAGTTATTATTAGGTGACAAAAAATGAGCAAAAATATACCAAAGGTTTACCTGAATGTCCAGGTGATCAAATTTACCATTCTGAATCTGTTTTTGCATAGCCTGATTTTCCATTTGTACTTGGCGTTGGGTACGTTTCGAAACAAGTTCCCGTATTCGCAGTAGCTTCTCTGCATTCAACCTTATATTGGCTTTTTTCACGAGCCTTCGTTCAGTGTCTATCTGGTTATTAACATCTCGGATACGAGCCACTGCTGATTGAATTTCATCTATTATTTCCGGCCTTTTCTTGCCATTACCACGAACATGGATCCCTGAACCAGTACTATTTAGGTCCGCAGAAAGCTCGCTTGGACGAAAAGGAATCTCATTCACCTACGTTCAGCCGAATAGGAATGAGAAAGATAAGGCGTCCAGTGTCACAATACGCGTGTTTTCACAGAGCTCAGTTGCTATAGCAGAATTGTCGCATTTTTGTAAGTCGTTACCGAAACATTTCCTTTATCAACTTAATTCTCCTGTGCAAAATAAAATGTCTCCGAAGTTAATAAGGTTGCAAATAAAATGGTGGAGACAGTGAATAATCGCCGTATGAATACTCTACCCGCCAATGCTGAATTAAATGCTCTAAAAACGTTTGCACCGCTTCAATATCCATGAGAAGCTTTTCCTTTTCTTTAGCTGTTTCTTGGTATTGTTGACTAAGTTCAAAAGTGTCCGCCTGCAAGCCTTCTAGACGGGCCGAGAGATGCAGGACAACACGGTCCATCACCACCTGCCGGCACGTCGTCTTTCTTTTTAGCGCTGTCACATTCAATTGATAATAAGCAAAATCATACCTAGAATGACGAAAAATCCGCGCATGATACAACTGTTTGCTATAGCTATTTTTGACTCGACAAAGGGATGCCGTTTGACGAGACAAGCAGGTCACGTTATGGCGGTTCAAATCACTTATTTTCGAATCGTGCGTGTAAAATGTCTCTGAGACATCTGACTCTATATATTGTATTTCAATCAAGTACAAGTGAACTGCCAGCATCGTGAATTGGACGTGTTACAATGATATCGACGCCATACTCGTTTGAACTTGATTTGACGATTTATTTTACAAGACCGTCGTTGTTTTTATTATAGTGCGCTGATAATGTTAGGTTTTAAATAATAGATGAATGGAAATCAGTAATTAATAAGCTTCCTCCAAAAGCCTTGATTCGTAGCAATGAACAGTCAGAGTCGTAGAATATTAGGTTCCTCTAGGAAAAAAGAACGCGAAATCAATATATATA
>NW_019214118.1:89994-140989 GCF_002532875.2 Varroa jacobsoni
AATACTGTATCGTTAAGCTGATGATAAATGCATCGAGTTTCAGCACCGGGTTGGTTTCTTATTTCTTCTTTTGATTCGAGTTGTTTGTTTTCATGTGATTGAAGAGGTTGTGTGTACCTACCACAGATAAAAACACACTTATATCATTACTTTCAGAAAACTAAAATATATCTTAACGTTTTCTATTTGATAACAACACAGTTTTTATTATTTGTATCAGCCGAGTGAACGAAATAATCAAATACAACATATTTATTGTATGAAATGTGCTAAGGTGAGAAGGAACGAAACGTTTCGAATAAGCTCTATGTTTGTTATTATTGCTCCCTCATTAGCTTAAACCCTACGGCTTTGTTTATATACGGCATGTGTTTAGACAATAGCATTACTAAGGACAGGATGAGCGTTCCCTAACAGTGTTCCAGTTCCCAAGTAGCACAGTTACATGGTATAATTTTTCAATGATCACTTTTAAGGAAGCCAGGTGATATCGAAGAAGCATTCTTAAACTACATCTATATAACTACTGTATACTACATACTATTTAGACTCAATATAAACAGTATGTAGTCAGACTTGATATACTTTTGAATACCCAAAGCCAAGTAAGTTAGAAAAAAAGGGTTACACCAGCAGGTATTAAGTTCATCAGGGTGTCTTCAATCAAAGCTAATGTTTGACCAGGGGAAATCACAAAAAATACAACATTACTGACTCGTGCAGTGCTATTCTCGTTGGCATAATTTTATCTAACAACGGCAGGATACATTAAATTCAGTGTGTTTCCTCAAATTTTGCCTGGTTACCTTGTTATGTTACCACCTACCTCGTCAGCTTCATGATTTGCTTCTAAATCGTTCTATTGTTTTCTTAGCATCGAAGCGAAGGTCCTGAGTGCGAAAGCAGAGGAAAATGCTATTAGTTGATAAACCCAGTACGACGTATATTGGTGAGCTTGTTCGGGGTTTCCTTGGGCATTGTCACTTGTGCATTAAGAAAATGCGCCGAGGAACGCCCGAGCTGCTACACAACCATATGAAGTTGTAGTTCGGATTAATTTGATGAGGATATCACCGAATAAACTGCGATACACAAATGATATAGAAAACCTGAAAAAGAATTTCCCCTGCATATCGAACTTCCGTGTTTATTTAATAGGTGCACAAACTGAGACCCCGCGGAATGCAATTATTAATCAGGCATCGAAACCTGCAGAATTATTCAGCACAGAGTAATTAGTCTGAGCAACGTAATGCAAATATAAATGCACGCAAGTGTACCTTTGCCCCACTAATACTTACTTACCTACTGCGTCATTTTCACGATGTGCCAAATGCTCACCCTATTTCTGCCACTATCCGGAAAAGAAGGTGAAATCTATAAGTATGAACAGAATGGTTTACCAAAATAGAAGCAAAGTAACTCAAATCATTAATTTCACTATAAATTAAATTACATTATCGGTGTCCCATTGCTAGTATTACTTCACTTGGTTAACACGATTGAGCGGCGTAACTAGGACGGTCGCCGGTTGTCCCTATGATGTCACTGTGTTGCTGCGGGGGATCATTGACCCGTCTCAACCAAGTTTTTCTTTCAATGCTTTTACCAACTCGTTGACGAGCGCGACTCAAGCGACTTGAATAAAAACCACTATAATGCCGGGTACATATCCAGTCAGCACCTTTACGTTTAGAGACGTAGCAACGAATTCGATAAAGCCAGTAGAAGCTGTCGGTGATGCGGTGGGCCTGCCAGTCTGCCTGTCTGGACTCTCGTTCCAGGGTCAACGATCAGCGGAACGCAACTGGCCGGACTAACTGAGCGATAAATGCCTTCCCGTCGCTGACTAGCGCACGCGACACGTTTATGGGACAGCGAGCCTTTGGCGTTCTGTGCTCTAAAGCGTCCTATAATTTATAGTTAGACCGTGTATTTTAGCAACTCTTTTACCTACTGTTCACAGTATGAACCTTGTCATGATTTCCTAAACAGGACCTGGCTAGCTGGAGTGCAAAGACATGTCATATGTCTCTGCAATGAATGCTCTCTAAGTTGTTACCATTTCGTTCCGATGCTTATCGACATCCTCCTGAAGATACGTTAGCTTGGATCCGGTGAGTGTCAACGCTCTGAGGTATAGTACACTGGGAAATCGCGTTTAATCCACCGCGAGGTGGAAATCTCTTAGATCGAGATTAATGAGCTTCCTTAGAACTACGGTACTTGTTAGGTATTACCCGTTCAGTTTGGTTGACAATCTTTGTACCCATATTTATTGGGATGAAGGATAAGTAGATAATCACAGCAATGTACATTGGTACTTTGGTAAGCAACGGTACATTGGGTAGTAATATCAAAGAAATGAATCGCTATCACAGACGACGCGTTCGAACTTGAACATAGGGTCTCGGCCAACTTAACGAAGACCCTGGCTATCTCCAAAAACGTGTATCCATCATAGATTACAAATAAATCCCGAAGCTGCCCGTTAAGATCGTCCTAGTTTTACGAGTGACGGAATACATCGGCATATTCTAGGAACCGTTAACGTTTGCTGAAAACTAATACAACTGTCGTTGTTGTTGTCGAGGCGAACGTGTTGACGAATTGTTTAGCCAAGGCAATCTAGGGCGCGGTTCTGCGCGACTGCGCAAGTGTTCCTGATCCCCGTCGCTTGGCCATCAACACGCGTCAACACATAGAGTAGCATGTTCGAAGAACGCCGAATGCGGAACGTGCAGAGTGGCGAAGTACTGTGATCCCTAATGCTGCATACACATACAAATTATTTGCATGGTTCACGCAGCTGCAGCAGCATCCATAATTCGATGGAAGTAAGCAAACGGACGGGAGATGAAAGGTCGAAAGGCTCCTGTATGTCGCGCTCAATTTCAAGCGGACTATTTTTTTCTATAGGGGCTTCAATGCTAGTAATGAGAAACTATTCTAGTAGCAATGACGAGGAGGCGTCTTCGCAATGATTCACAGTGGTTCGCAGCATTGACCTGATCGGCTCGTGTCCGCGCCTAGTGCTCGCAGCGGAAAGCAGCTGCGACAGCAATCACATTGAATATTGAACTCTCGTTTCTGCCAGATGACGGAGGCGTGCCGTAACACCAGCTAAAGTGTAATTTTTACCAAGAGATGCAACGAAAGAGTCCAGTCATTTAAGCATCAATCACACATGAGCATATAGGTAGACATATACTGGATAGCTTTTTTCGGTAATAGTAGCGTTATGCTTTGCGTTGGCTTTGGCCTGCAATTCATTGATTTGTATCAAATATTTTTAAACCACTCGAAAGTTTACGTACTGGCGAAGTGTGCTACCATTATAAAAGCGTGCCCATTAAACTGGGCTGCAGAAGTAAAACGTTCAGAGATATCAACAGTGTCCGCGTGGTGAAGAACAGATTCTCTTTGAACGTAGACATAATTGCATATGAGAATAACGTATGGATTTGTTTATCACTTGATCGATGAACTTGACTACGCAAAAGGAAACGTTTCGGGCTTTCCACTACAAGACCTTGAAACTCATCATTTAAGGTTTCTAATACGTACGTTCAAGCGGGTACATGTGCCAGGCTTACGGATTCTGATTGCGTGTAAACAACTTTAGAGACTTACAGAGGATCTGTAGTTGTTCGTATTTATATCAAGGTAAATCCGAAAACTTGTAGTTTCTACCTTACTTTTGCTATACAAATTTAATTTCAGTACCTTTCACATTCAAAGGGGACATTTTCAGGCGGCTTACCGAATCACTCATTGTCTTGTTAAGGACCGTAACCGCGCGCTATCAAATTGTATCCCTATTGCAGTCATAAGCATAATCATAGCCTTACATACGACAACTGGGCCGGCCGGATGGGGGCTCAGGGGTTTCTTTGCTCGGCTTCTCTAAGTCTACGGCATAAGCCTAACTATCAATTAAGAAAAGAAAAAAAAAAACATTATTGGAATAGAGGATTGACTAAGCAAAAAAAAACGTTTGTGAGATCAGCAATGGCACTAGGCGATGCGCTAACGCTTGTATTGTAGCTACGTTCCGTGCGGTAGGAAAAGTGGTAACTATCTCATGCGGAAGCAAATGTAGTAGTTGTTGTTGTTTGGCCCCGTCGCGTTGCTAGAAGAAGTAGGCCAAGAAGCCGTTCGTTCTGTTCAACTATAAAGGGTTAACCTGCGTGTGTGCCATCGCTACCGCCGCTTTCTTGCTAGTCACTACTACGGGCAACAATGTCCGTACGCCGACAATCTTCCATGAACATCATCGCAGGCTAATGCTCATTGCTATTTCGTGTTGTTTACTGCGAATAAGGACGACGTACACGATCGTAATAACAACAAGAACAACATCACGACCTGACGATAACAACAACAACGACAACAGTGCCGAACCCTGTCCTTGTGTTCATCTATTGCGCAAAACAACTTAGAGCGCCAACTCCGCAAACCCGAATGGCAGGCTGGCGGCGGTGGCGACGACTAGTGACCAGATGCGTTGGTGTCGGCGGTCTCAGTCACGCTAGCAACTAATAGAAAGCTCTCTAAATCTGATACAGATAGATAAATATTAAAGGCCGTGTTTGGACGGACTGTTCCGCACAATTGTTACTGCCACATTCGTTCGTCTCCATTGCCAGGTATGTATGGAGCTGTGCATCGGGTCGGTGGGTCAGTTTAACACCCAGCCAATGGCCGCTACGGCTAACGCCAAAATAACGTAGCCGCTCGAGACAATCTCTGATGGCCGCGCAATCTCATCGTTAGTTGTCAGTCGTTTAATCGTCGATCAGTTGATCAGCCAGGCCAGGCCAGGCCAGGCCGCTCGTTTGTTTGTCTTCAGTCTTTGTGTGTGTGTGTGTGTTTGTGCCGCTGTTTCGTTAGTTGAAGGGGTAATGGCCAGGATATCGCGCGGAATAACGGTGTCATTTAAAACAAATGATTACAATTGATAATAACAACGCCAATGAGTGACTGCCTAAAATTTTAATCATGCTTGCAGTCACAACAGGTACCAAGGAAAATGAACCGCTCAATGACGAGAACAACGACAGCAATTAGGAGTATGATCACTATTTACTAGGATGTTCGACAATGGCAGACAGCTGACGGCTATGGTGACGGTCAGCTTTGGGCACCGCGCAAGCGATCGAACAGAAAAGCAAGACGTTGACGGTCACGATTGGCACTGTTGTTCATATCACTTTGTGATGTCGCTGCTGTGGCGGCCAGTAAAAAAGCGTTGCATGAAAGGGGGCATCGATGTTCCAGTGGTTACCTTCAGAAGCAAACGCGGTGACAGTAATTATTAACGGTCAAAGCTTCCTCTGCCGACGCAAAAACACTACAGATGGTAAAATTTGCTCGCGTTAAATTCGCTATGGAACAAATGCGTAACCACTACGGAAGTCATGAAGGTGTGAATAAAGGGGTGACCGGGTTTCAGAGTAAATAGGCAATAGAATAAAATAATGCAAGCTGTTGCAAATGGGCGGCCCAGACGAGACTGGGCGCTCCCAAACAATGAATTCTATTAGGATAAAATCATTAACGATCTGCCTGTCTATGTTCGCCTGTGGCGTGTAAGGATTAATTGCTGGGCACAAATAGTTCGCTGTAACTTGCTAGACAACGTATAGCAGAACCATCAGCGTTCTATCAACTACTACTTTGACTTAGGTGGTCAATATTGGTCGACGTTCTAATTTGGGCCCAGACTCACTTCGTTCTACGCTGGTGGAAACTAGTTAGAAACAAAGTACTGCTAATATATATTGGTAGCAAAGATTTTCACATGAAAGGAGAGCGCCAAACAGAAAAAATAAAGATAATTATCGAGCGAAGAAATAGCGAAAGTGATTCTGAAGTGCACTTAAACTAGAAAGTTTTATGACATTTCTGCGTGAGGGCTAAGTTGAGATGTGTGCGCGTATATAGATGTGAGATGCAATGCACGATGATGTAGATTATGTAAGAAAAAATCACTCGCATACAGTGAATATAATAGCAATGCATGTGAAGTGATGTTTTCTAATATTTTTATGATAAATTAAAAAACAATTTTTCTTTAGATAGTCGACTTTTAGCCAATATGATTCGGAATATCATCTCTATCAATTTGGACTTAGCTGGTCTGGGAGGACAACAGAAGTCCTTGAATAAGAACCAGCTTTCGCCAGACATTTATCGGATGCTACTTGTAAAGTTGTTAGTATTTTTCTAGTGGATACTGTTTTGTTTAAATATAAAACAGCCACCATTGCTCATACATAGCAATAGGCTTTGTTAAAAGCGACAGACGCTTTTATGCCCATTAATTGCTTGACAGAGTAATCTCAATGGTTACATCGATCGCTAGCAGTGCTACGTGGCCGTTTCTGCTATTGCAACAAGCTTGATGGTATATATTTTTTAAAAGCTTCCAGTTGCTTCCATTATCAGTCGAGTTTTACTAGTACTAGTTCCCGGTACTGCATTTCGTTTATACGAGGACTTATCTATTACCATCAAAGAGTTCTTACAAATGTCGAGACATCTAAGAAATAATTACCTTGTAATTAACATTTTCTCATTTTGAGATCTGCTTGAAAGCTGGCTGTAAACCATCTCGACCGGTGGACTACATAAAGTAACAATTTTTATAGTGTTTCAAGCGTGGCATTGTAGTTACATAGAAAAATATGTTCATTAAAATAAATTTGAACCGGAAAGGCGAAGGCAAGCTTAGTCTGCGCAGCTTAATGCATACAATGTGTCTAAGCCAGCGTTAAAACACGGAAAACCCTAACGCGTCAAGCATTTCACCGAGTTCTAAGTGTGTTTAGTAGTTTTTTGATTTCGCTCAAGAAAAACATCCAGTTACCAATAACTAAATTTAGTCTGTGCTTACCTATTTCGGCTCGATCCAATAATGTAAATGGTAAATATAAACATATGTTTTCGTACGTAACAACTAGCATCAATGGGGTTTGATTCACAAGCAAAGCGCTCGTGCATTGCCAATTCGATATGAGTTAATTTACCGCAGCCTTTTCTTGACCTAACGATTAATTTAAGAAGCAAACTAAATCCGATTAGGAATACCTCTGCACGTCCTGACTACATAGACTATTAGACCTACTCAATGGGGTCGGCCAAGGAACGGATAGCGATGAACGGCATTGCGCCTTGAGTATTGCCTAAAAGGCTGCATTATTCCTTTATCGCCTAGGCCAATAAATAGACGAAAATCGCGGCGTTTTAGCGTCACGCCGTCATATCACTCACCGTCATCATTATCAACGTTATCGCCAGTGCTAAGTTTTACCCTCTTTCTGTTTTTCTCAAAGCGATCGTAATATGACGAATAGGCTTGACGTCAGTACGGCTGTCGCCGTCCATCGACTACTCGTTTTGGCCCGTTCATTGATCACTCAACAGCAGGAAGGAACTCCAGTGATTTTCCACCTCTTTGCGCCGCATTACTGAAGCGTTGTTCTAAGCATTGCTGGCTTACGGAACAAGGCCCAACATGCCGGTTTGAGTAACGAAATCAACAAGTATACAGTTAACAGAGATTAAGAAGTAAATTTAAACAACAGATGACAAATATAAGTAGTAGTGATAGTAGTAGCACATAGGATAAAATGCATTAAGCTATCTAGAATCGTGTAAAAGTCACCGACATGAAACATGTGGTCACTTACCTGAGAGTACTTATTAACTGAAGGGAACGCCCCCACTGTATTCTTCTGGCGCATTTTTACGATCTGGGTTTTGATCGTATGGAAACAATTACCGTTACAGTCCGGTGGCAAGGGCGTCTGGGCACATAGTCTCTTGCAGAATGTCAATCTAGACGCAACACTGGGGTTTCGCGTTCTGGTTTCATTTCTGCTTACGAAAATTCACTGAATAATCTTCTGTACATTGCATTGTCAGGTGAGGCACATGCCTCATATGCAAGGCGGTGCCGAATTTCCGTAGTCCCTTGGCTGTATCCTACACGTTGTTGCTTTTCGAAATCTTGCTTATAAAAATCGAAGAAGGCGATGGCGTTCAAATCGCCAGTGATTGTCAAGCTAAGAAAGAAAGTGCCAAAAAAAAGTTTAGTTTTCGAAAAGCTCGATCTCGACTAGCTAACGGATCTTCCAGGTCCTATCGATAGTCAGGCTGGCCATGGACTGCAGTACTAAACGACGCCGATCTATGAAGGGACACACACGCACACATTCAGCACGCCGTTGACACGCTCTTACGGCCATACCGTGCACACGATGCTATCAAACCATAGCAAAACGTGCCAAATGTAACCGGCTTTCAAGGCTAGAATCTTAACCCAGTAACTCCTATGCTCAGTGCCCAGAATCGTCTTCATTGGTCCCGTTTGGTCTCCGAGACATCGACGGACTAGTCGGTTCTTTCGTCCGTTCACTCTTCTTCCGTAGTTTGGTCTGATCTGGGTCTATGTTGGTCCGCGCTCGTCAGTTAACCCAGCAGCAGCCTCTGGTTTGCACTGGTTAACGCTACTAGTCAACTGATTACTAATGGTCTCTCGTCAGTCAGTAACTGGCCGCCGGCGCGGCTACGGCGGCGACGGGAAAAAGAAGGGGAAAAAAGAGAAGGTTAGTCGTTGGCAGCATAATAATACCGGCGCACGATGGCCTCAGCAGCACTCACTCACTCACTCCGACCAATCGCAATTGCTTTTGCGCGATGCTTTACGGCTGATGCCGTGACGCTACACGACGCCCTGCGTTGTGTGTCCACCGCGCCTCCTTTCCCGATGTGACCGCGTCGGCGGTGTTAGCCGCCGTCGCTGCTGCCGCTGCTGAGGCTGGAAGGGGTATCTCTACAACTACGATGGTCATCACTCCGCAAGGTGTAATATAGTGCAGTACTGCTGGTGGCGATGATGTCTGTGAGCCTGTCCATACGCCCGTGCGTCCGGCCGCCGGCTGGCCGGCCGATCATTGCTTAAGCGGTCGTTTGGCTCATCAGCCAGCGGCAATCGGTCAGTGGCCTGAAGAAACCGGGTAGCTGCAATCTAGTACTGCTGCTAGCCAAAATGTTTGCTATGGCAACGGCTCCCCTAGAGCGATGGTAATGTAGCACAAGCAGCAGCAGACGCCAGTAATGTGGAAGCCAGTTGAATGCTTCTGTTACTGCTTTTGTTCGTGTTGAGGTTGTTGAAGCTGGCCGTGATGCTGCTGCCGTCGTCGGCTTTTCGATCGTTGTGGAGTCTACCTCGTTCGCTGCTTGTTCGGTGGACGGGTTGATGTTGGTCGGCTGACCCAGCCACGAACCGCCTTGGCCCGACGGCGACGACGGCCGTCATCCGTTGGGTGGCAGATGAACGACCGCGCTGGGCGGTGAACGACCTGTCAACATCAGCCACGGCGGTGGCGGCGGCGGCGGCGGCGGCAGCAGCAGTAGCAGCAGTAACAACCCTTTCTTCACACGCAAATACAAAGCCCAGACCAATAACCACACACAAATAGACACGCATAGCTACAAAGTTACAAGTGATACACAGCCGTCGGTTAGATCTTGCGCTGCCGCAGCGTCAACCCACGGCGGCAAACGTAGAACACACAGTAAAATAGGCCTTGAAACAGGCACGGGACGAAATTATCGAGATAGAGAGAAGACATAATATGCCGCTGTTGAGACTGCGCATAACGCCGAACAGCGTAACGTTAACAACAACAACAACAACAAAAACAATGACAATGACTTGCTATGCGTTTAGTTTGGTTTGTTTTCCTGTTGGTTGAACTGTCACAGGTTACCATGACCAGCTGGTTGCAGTGGCAGAAGCATCAACATTCGATGCGTTTGTGTCTCTGCGAGTGAATGGATGTTGTAGCTACTGCGACCGCTAGGCCCTAATGATGCAGGGAAGTAGGACGGACGAAAAAGAAAGAAGCCGCGCGTTTGGACGACGGAACGAAACAATATAGGTGCAAATCGTACCCGATTTATAAGTGGTGCGAGTATTGGACTGTGATGCATGCAAAAGATCAACTTTAGCGTCGACAGTAGCAGCAGATATCAGTGGTTAGCAAATTAAAAGTTTGCCAGGCAAAAAGTCCCAAAGTTCAACCAGCTTAACGAGAGCGGCCACTTAACCTACCCAGCCAGTCATTCCTATCGTGAACTATTTACCTATTATAGCACGATATTTGTAGACTCTAATCGAAGCAAAGAATTTCAAATCAGGAGAAAGAAAGCTCCGAAGAGTTCTACGCAGAACGCTCTATACAAAGACTAATACCGGTTACAATCAAATTAACCAGGCGGTAACCGAGGTGCGTGATTCATAGTCCACAATACGTGAGAATGTGGGTCCGCGCGTGGGTCGATCTGGTCGTGACTGGCTTGGCTGCCGAATGTGTGTGATCACACAGCGACAAAAAAAACCCTGCTTCTGCTTCTGCAGCCGCTGCTGTGGCTTTTGCTGTAGTTAGTTGCAGCTGCAGAATAAAAGAAGGACATCAGTTAAAGTGGAGAGGATAGCTTAGTTGGAGAAGGTTAGCTGGGAAGACCGCAGTTGGCTGGAAGTCAGCGAACTGTTGGACGCTGCTCTTCTGGAAGAAGACCAAAAAAAAAAAGCTTAACGATGTAATAGTGCGCTGCTCTTACCAAACACAGGTAATAAGCGCACTGAACAGAGCCATTGAACCGCTGATCGAGCGGTCGGATGATTGTTGAAGGTGCGAGTAGTGATGGTCGTGAAAATGATGACCGCGAGGTTGATGCCGATCTTGATGTTGATGCTGGCATTTATTTGCAACTCATTGTCGTTGTCTTCAGAAGATAGGAGCAGAAACCAAACAGAAAAGCTAAGAAAAGGCGGAACGGAGGCGGGCGCGAGAGAAATTTGAGGTCTTCGACTCTGAAGCGAAACAACTACCAAAGGATATCACCACTACGACGATGACGATGACAGCAACAGGAATGAGGACGATGACAGCGACGGAGTCTGGAGCATCATTTCCCGAGGTCTCAGCACTCTTCTACAAAACGAACCACAGAGAGCAGCAGCATTTATTCGTACATAGCAACACGCGCATATACACGCATACACAAACCGACATGGGCGGAAATGTTGACGAGGGTTGGAGGATACAGTATGATGCACACAACAGGACAGAGCAATGCCCAACTCATACACTAGTCTCTTCGTACATACCCTGCCTTTATAGCTAACTACTATAATATTAATACCGGCAAACTTCATGCTCACTGACGGGCGTTGTCAGATGAACTCGCTCACAGAGTCACTCAGGACAAAGACAACGCTTTCTTTTCTCCCTCTTT
Organism: Varroa jacobsoni; assembly: GCF_002532875.2. NCBI lineage: Eukaryota > Metazoa > Arthropoda > Arachnida > Mesostigmata > Varroidae > Varroa > Varroa jacobsoni. The sequence continues at coordinate 101,305 of NW_019214118.1, forward strand.
GGCATCGCACGACGTCCGCAAAAGGCTTTTGCTTACGCTGTCGCCGTTAATTCATAGACAATGATGACTACAACAGCAGCAAGCGTGGAGTGTGAAGCCGTGGCAGTGGCGACGGCTACCCCTAGATCGGGTTTGCCCCTTCCCGTCCATCTACTTGCCCTGATTAAAGCGTTCTTCAATACTCGTATTCCTTGCTCTGTCGTATGACATGAGCGCTCTGATCTGCTGGATCAGAAAAGATTTGTTGGCTTGTCGTCGACATCGTGAACATTTTCCAATTGGTGGCAACTACAAAGGATCGACAGTGGCAGACAAAAAAACATAAAAGCGCAACGAGTGATCCAGTGCAGAGCGATGCCGTGGGGTTGGGGTTGTTTCGCCTAAAAACATCAACGAAAAAAAAAAATTGTGGTCGAGGTAAGTTATTTGCAGTAGAACCGAAGCAGTTGTTCATCCTGTTGAAACGAATCGAATCGCGGGCAAATGGGCATTCCGATTGTCATCAAGGTCACGCACGAATGGAACCGTGACACGGATGACTGAGAATGATCGAGAGATTTTTCGAGCGAAAAATAAAATGATCGTAAATTTGATTCTTCCTAAGTGCAGCATCGCATGTGCCGTTCCGCATGTGAGTTCGGCACAGATTTCAATATTGGATATATATAGAGACCTACAATGTATATATATATGTATATATATATATATATATATATTTACTTTACGATTCCCTCTCATTAGATTCAGTGTTTTATTGTAATTCGCTTCTAATTCACTTTTTAGTACTTTCTTAAAACTTAAATAAATCGTATGGGTTCGAGGCCAACCTAAGGCAAGCTCGACACCTCTGAGAAACGTCGGAAAATGTTTAGCACATGTGCAGAAACCGAATGGGAAATTATGTTCAAAACTATTACACACGGCTCGGAGAGAAGCTTTTTCAAAACTTTTGTCCATTATTAATGGTGAATCCAGTCTACAATAATGCTTCTTCTATAAAAAGATGGAACTACGCTTGAAGACCTGATAAAAACTTTGAGTGGATTTCTGAAGGAATTTTTAGAGGGGCCGGCAGTACACTTTGGCGAACCCGTTCTAACAGTCGTATGAATAAATTTCTCTTACCACTTTTATGAACAAAATAAAAACGTACAGCTTTAGAAGAGCCTTTATGCGCAACTTTGCCATTTTAGTTTTATCGAAATTTTAAATATTTCAAAAATAATTTGTTTAAACTATCTACTAATATTTATTATATATATAAATATACGTACGGCCTTGGTACATCGACGCTCGCACCGATTCATAGACGCGTGTAGACATCGATAAGCAGTAGACGACAGCCTCTTCGATCGCCGTCCGTCCAATGAAGCTGAAACAATGATATACCCGACAGGATACTTTTCCGTAAAATCCTTTTTTCGCACGATGACCAAACGAGCCGGTATTTCATTCTCATATATTGTTTATTGCTATACTGGATAATAAGCAGAGGCAAATGCCTGTGATATAGCCTCGATCTAAGTGAATTAGGCCTTTTTGCTCCTTTTGAGCATGCGTTATCTTCGCGGACTACTCAGTACAAATAGTGTCAGTACCAGTCAGAACGATTTCATGTATCATAGTCTATTTCGTAAACGTTTCACTTTCAAATATCTTTCATTATCTAGACGAGTCCCGGGATCGGCGCACGCTGGCTCGAAGCGCGCCCTAAACAGCGCTCCATATGTTACAGTTGGGCCTGGGTGTCGTCGTGCGCAGATACTGAAGCAGTAGCCAAATGCACAAACATCTCAGGGACCGGAAACATTCGAATTTAGATAATTGATGTTGTTGAAAGTTGACGTTAGAAAGGATCGTGATGTTGTCGCAAAATTTTGTATCGTCAAATACCGTTACCTGACCATAATTAAGCAGTTACATATTGTTCTCGACAGCACGACCCAAGTATAGATTGTAAGTATATGCTAACATACGTAAAGTTATTTTGTTCTTTTTTTCGTATTCTAACTACTTAGTGTTTCTTGCCTTACGGTCAAAGTAAATGGAGATTGATTAGAATAAACTGAATGCCGTTTTGAATCGTTTTGTTACATCTGCGCTCGCTATTTTATTAATCTTTCCTTTTAGCTTGCAGCTGACGAGTGACCTACCTGAATCTTACACTGAAATTTCTGCTTCGTTGAGTGCCGCAACCGCTACTTCTATTGTCTTTGTGTTTTGCAGTTAATTAAAGCCGTTCGTGTTTATCACAGCAGAAGCAAATCTCATATCGCGTAAAGACTGACAGTTTACTATTATATTCATGTTACAGTATCACTATCACAAATAAACACACGCGGGCAAACCTAGGATCGTCTCATTTTGTCACAATGTATTAGGCTGTATCGATAACGAGCGCATTCGACATGTTGCTGCTGTTACTACTTGCTGGTATAAAACTCCGCTGCCGACTGAGTCTGGAACGTGCAGCTATTAACACATCTAGCCCCATAAGGATTTAAGATAGGTGTCCTTCTTCCGATCGCAGCTGGCCAGATCTCGTGGTTCACTTAGCGGATTGCGCTTTGTCCTGTCGCTCTGGCCGTTGGGCTCGTATGTTTCTGCACGTAGGTTCTAGTTGCGCACTGAAGGAGGAAAGAAAGGCGGAAAAACATTCGTCGTTACGATTTTGCGAGTCAGGCACGTTTTTGCGTGCTCTCACACCCAGTTAGGATGCGCAGCTCAAGTTGTTTATGCACTTATACGCGAGTTGCCGATGCCCTCAGCTGCACGACTACAGAAACTTCCAACGAAAACCCCATCGACTGCGGACAGGTCGACAAACGAGAGTGGATGAGGTCGCCAGTGTGAAGTAAGTAGACTTGAGATACGATTTTAACACTGAGCAAGCTGTGAAAGGGTTTGGGTGGATAGCATCGTAAGAGCAACGGACAATTCAGCTGCGTGGTGGCCACTTATGAGTGGGGAACGACAGGAGAACTTCCGTGCATTTAGCCTGTCTGTGGGAACTCAAGTAAACACAAAAACGTCTATTTGAAGGATAGCTGGAAAAGATTGATTGGCCTGTTTCTCTCGAGCGATAAACCTAAAACAATCTCCTGTGCGTAGTCTCATCAGGTATGAGGACTGCTTGATTTAATAGCTTTCTAGTCTGTGCAATAAAGTGAGGTATAACTAATCGTGTGCTCCTTTCGCGCGAAGAGAACGCGAAACGCCCCATGGCAACATAGTTATTGGTAATACGTATTGCAGTTTCGATAGAATGTCCGAGCACTGACCAGCAAAACCATTCACAAATGCTGAGACCTTTTCACACGCATCCTCGTCTACGGGCAGCAGCTCAACAAGAAAACTGACTGAGTGAGTTACTATCTACGATTTACCTTTTAATGGTGATACGGACCCAAAAAAGCTCTTGCGAAAAAGTTTTTTTAGCCAGTTTTGAACCTAAGCCAACAGTTGATAGAAAGGAACGTTTTACGTAGTTTAGCTTTCGCTATCGATAATAGACATTCAGGCAATACGATGTTGAATTTGTCAATCACGTACGGTCCGTGCATAAGAAAGAGATGAAGGCTCATGAGTGTGACTGCGTTAACTTCAGATACATAGTGGACACGTTTGCACAGAATACTTCGACAAGCAAAATTTACTAAACATAGGTTATACATTTTCAACAGCTATTTATCTGACGCACTCAGTGTAGGTCTCTCACTCTCTCTCTCTCTCTCTCTCTCTCTCTCTCTCTATCTATATATATATATATATATATATATATATGTATATGTATATAACCTTGTATGATCAAGCTTTTCTTAAATTTGTCGCACCAATCGGCTTATCTGGGCAAAATATTTAAATTAAATGAGCCAGGGTTCTGTGTTATAAGTGGTCACTCGATATGCCGATTACTTGGAAAAAAATCCCATTTATATGCAGAAAATACCTTGCTTTATAACATGCGTTTCTTCTCTGCCGGTGGTATACAATATATTGCTAAAAACGATAATTTCTTTTACGATAATGTGAAGGATGTCACCAGTGATAATGTAGAAAAGTTTAGGAAAACCGCCTGTCCCAGGGGCTAAGTTCTAACTCTAGTTCAATATATGCCGACTAATTAATTGACCCTGTACCGCATTAGTTACGTTCCCGTCATGAAGTCTAGTTTTTATTTTCGCCTCAATTGTCGACGGCAACATCAGCCGTTGATCTGCATCATCACAACACATTATCCGCCCATATACTGCTTAATCGAAGACTAGTCGACAGTGGATGGGCGTTGGGCCCTTTTGAAAGAACCGAATCCGGGACAAAGTATGCTTCTTAATTGCACACGGTTAGTGGCTCTTCCACGAGAGTAGAAAAGCCGTGGCAACTCTGGCGTCGAGTTGCCGACGGTTCAGTGGCCTCTGAGTCCTAACGTCGTTGGTTCATCGTCGACGACGAGGTACTGGGGAGAACCATGAAACTCACGAATCGAGAAAATATAAGGGGTAACTTTGCTTAAGGGCTGTTATTTCTGTTGTCGCTTCTGATGGTGGTAACATTGATGACGGTGATTATGATCATGATTACGACACTGGTGATGATGTTACCGAAATAGGGCAGTGATCCAGTGCCATCCAGAGAACGTTAATGCCATCTAACCTGCCGCAGTGTCCAGCATTATTATCAGTACCACTCGCTAATGCTGTGTCAAACAGAGTAGGACAACCAAAAAGAAGCGTCACACCGACGTCAGCCGTGTGGCAAGAACTCTCTGATTACCAGACGTTGCTGGCGAACGGGCCTGGCGGTACGCAAACGCCTGCTAGCTCACTGATTTGATTATATACTGTATAGCTGTACCATCATGCAGCATCATAGCGTATAGGCTCTATTCTATACTTGCAGGCTGTTCGCTATGCGATGTTCTGACTTCCGAACACTCTCGTCCTACTTGAGCCTACTTGTGTTTTGTGTCGCGAGAATGCCCAAATCATCACCGTGATGAAGAAGCCAGTCGTTACCGCTTATAGCTTCTTGTCGGCCAAACTACAATATCACGTTCCAATCTACTGCCGCCATGACTAACTACGTCGCTATCACAGCTAACTAGTCGTATAACACGTATATAGGCTATGTGTTGTAACTATAACGCTTCTTGGGTCCTTTCAATGCTGATGTTTCTGTTCGGGCCCGAGGTCAATAACATCTTTGCGGACAAAGTAGCTAGACGTCGACTCAATGCTTTGAGCTATCGCAGACAGACGCTCAGAGCGACAAATAGAAACAGGCCGTCTGCAGCTGCTATTGTGCCTCTTGGTGATGAGGAAGGCGTTCGTGATTGTGTGTTACTTGACGATGCAGCCTGGGGTTTTTGGGCACGTCGGCGACGTATTGGACGGCAGTGGCAGTCCATGCCTTGAAGCAGGCTACCAAAGGAACGTTGTACATTTTAGTTTTCTTGAGGAACGGCCGTGCGTGCTTCTTAGAGGGAAGAAGGGAGGAGATTCTTAATTTTGTTCCAGCTTCTAGGCAATCAAACAGTCTTAATCTATTTTACCTATTGCAGTAGTGGATGAACTCTCGTCCAAGCAGAAAACATGGTCGCATCGAGTGCCATTGTGTTATTATGTGACAAGCTCCTCTAAATTAACTGCTTAATAAGTGGCCAGTCGACGGTGATAAATTGATATTCTGTAGTGTAGATAAGGAAAGTGTTAGCGAGTAAGTTATATTAAATACTTTGCATAATGTATTCTTTCAACGAGCAAGATTACTATTATGTTGGGACCGACTAGAGATATTGGATGCATTCACACAATCTCAACAGGTGGCATGGACCGTAAAGCAGCAAGGTATTAGCTCCAATAAATAAATAAATAGTAAATAAAAGGTAAGACAAACGGGCCGGATCACTTGCGAAGGTTTGTTGATATCTAGTGGCGTACGATGTAAAATAACAGGTTGTTACTAGAGTATTTATAAGAGTTCTATAGTGACATTGCGATAAAGCAGTTACAATTTTGATGTTATGCTGTGACATAACTGTGGGTGGGTTTTTGCCGAAGAAGTTCAGGGGGATGCTTGACAAGTAGAATTCCGAAAGAATGAATACATCTTTATATTCGTGACAAATGGAAAAGTTTCATTACCAGTTTCGTTATTACACATATATCAAAGTTAGAAATTTCGTAGCTGGCAAACCGCGAGGGGTTGCATACGGCTGATAGTCTCCTAAATAAAATTCCAGGTTTCTAGTGAGTGGGATCTGATATAAACAAAAGATGCTAACAAAAATCTTTGTAAATAAATTATTTGCTGCATTTTTATCGGTGCAATAAGCTAATTTGCACTGGCAAACATTATCGGAAATAAAATTGGGTCGGTCGAGCCATCATAACTCTGGGCTCCACCGAGCGGTGTACTACTGTAAGGTAAATGGAATTAGCTAAAACAAAAAAAACGTCCAATGTTATTCAACAGTCCACGTAGGGGCTGCTCGTTCTTCATAATGCACAAACCCTCTAACGTTTATTACGAATCGGCACAGAAGAAAATGTACTATCATTGCAAAATTGTGCGAAGGAAGACTTTTCTATTCTATCATCAAGGGCAGTGATCGAAGCTTTTATCGTATGAAAACTACTTCTGACTACACCTAGAAACTTTCCTTCCATAGTAAAAGGTGCATTTTATTGAGCAGATCAACAGGGTTTTCCCCGTCAAAATATTCTAAGTCGTTCATTTGGCAATGGGAATACGACGCGAATGGAGAAGAGTTCCAATATTATATTTAAAATAGACAGTGGGTTAATCGGGCGATGAATTGCAATCGAAACAATATGTTATGAACGTGTCAAGATTTAGAGAGATAACCAAGTTTACAGAAACGTTTAATCATTTTGGACTTTGCCAATGAATGAGAAAGGTGTCCCATTATCTTTTTAATTATTACCTTCTTCTTTTTGTTATTTCAATTGGCTTTTCTAGCCCCTATTTGCCGCCTGCTAACTGTTGATTCTTTTGGTAGTCACTATATTAGAACTTAATATAGGTAAGATAACTTATGTGTCTTTGGATTTGATCGGATTTTTCTGAACCCACCCCTCTTTCACGTTTCAGTTTTTTCCAGAGGCACGGCTTAGTTCGTTGCCGTCTGTACACATCAGCAACCGCCGAGCGTTAACTACTGCTGGCCAACGTTGCTTAACCATATCGTAGTGAGTGGTGCTTGTCACCGCTGGCGGCTGTTAGGCACAGCATGCGACGGCCGCCGCAGAGGCCATTCACATCTGTAGATCCCTAGATCTCAAATGACAGGACAAGACCCGAGCACCGATTCGACTCGACTGCCGGACGAAGCTTCTGCTGCTGATGACGATGCATTTCCTCACCGCAGACGCAGTTGTGCCTCTTTATGTTGTTGCCGATTTCACCGCCTTCGAACGTCGTTGTAGTGTCTTGGGTACGGCAATGACCGTCGTTTGGGTTACGAACGATCGAGAGTTCTCTCTCAACAATCACGCCGCAGCGACAGTTATTTGCTATGCGAACTTTCGGAGTGCTTCGATCCGACGGATGGAGTAGCAGCAGGGCTTGCGCCAGGCAATGTCGGGTTCAGCCACCACGCAATCGGTAACGCGGTACTGCTTGCCACGCGGTCGGCCGCGTTCTAGAAGACGGAAAAGACTAGCACAAACCAGTCCAAGACCAAGAATGATCGCACGAAAACCGACGCGAAAGATTGCTACTCGTGTGGCGAAGAAACGCATATTGAGAGAAAGAGAGTCAACGCACAACAAACTTGAATACCGCGCATAGATACACATTCACCGACAGGCACACGAATACACATATATGCACATTTACAACAACGACTCGCTAGAACAGCAAGCGACCGCTTGTGCAGTTCTGTGCTGACCACTGGCTGTTTCTTTACTTAGCAACAAGTGACTATTTTTATTATTCTTAGTAGACGATCGTTGACGAACTATTAACTGTGTCTGCGTTGTATCTCCGATGCCTATCTTAATACATCGCGCTACCGACAGCATTTCAAACAGAGCGCCTTAAACGTCAAGTTCGTCCAACAGCCGCGCGAACCAAATTTTAGACGGTCAGCCGAACGTTCGGAGGACCATAGCAGCGGCAGCAAAGGCCATTAACCTCGCAACGAAAGGGGTAACCAGGGTCCTTTACCGCTGCAGCGCAGTTCGTTTACATCGTAAGGCTTTAGCAACAGACGAACTAATAATAGCGGGCGACGTCAACTATTCGTCGGGCCAGGACTCCAGTAATACCAGGCACACACACAGCCACCCCATATCCACATTTACTTACTTAGATACGCATCAGCAACATGATCTAAACATCGGCACGTATAGACAATTGCTCTTACTATTATCATCGTCGTTGTTATTAATGCGTCCCAACAACTAACCTGACTATTCTACACGACGAATCTACTGCACATGTCAAGGTACTGTACTTTTGTTCGTAGTCGAAATAGTCTGCAATAGATGAAATATTTCGAATCTACTTTTTTAGAAACAAGCCGAAGCGTTGAAGTAGGAGAACTAGTAGCAGTTATGGTGGAAGAAAAATGAAAAGACCAATAGCGCCATATAAACAGGACAGAGCCGATAGGTATGTTCCGACAGCTCAATGGCAGCTGATCTAGGATGTGCGCGTTGTCAGAACTAAAGGCAGGAACTGAACTTCAAAAAAATGAGCGCGCGAGTGAGGCGCACATCGATAGCGAGAAAGAGAGAACAGGGGGACGTTCAGTGCAGAACACAAAAAAAGGACGCTTTATCGCCATAGCAGGCTTTGTACACGTACCGCGTTGTCGCTGATGGCACCATCTAACGTTCACGTCGTATTGATTCGAACGCTTTAGATGAGACGGTAGAAGTGGTTCAGACATCCGGCATATGCGTATCTAGAGAAATGTAGATGCCATATGTGGGCTAATCAGCCAGGCCCTATTCCTCTCGTCCCGCTAATACAGACCCATCCCAGTCCTAAATTTAACCAGACCGTAACTCTACCCCTTGCAGATCGACTGATAACAGGGCAAAACGGTGCCAATATGGATTTGTTGGTTAATGTTATACATAGCTTTTTTTCTTTTTACGGGACCATTTCTGTAATCCGCCTTTGAATTGAATATGGCGCATAGGAATAAGCTGGATAGACATGGGTTAACTGTTAAATTAGTTATCAAAGCGAATTCATGATAGCGGTAGCTGGAATGAGTTCGCTGTTGGTATCTGCTCGTCACGCTATGTCCGGGATGAACTTTTCCGAGTAGCGCAACTTAATAGCCAGTAAATGCGTGATGAACACTATGCAATCATTTAGAGATATGTCTCTTCACCTTTATGGAAGCGCCAGCTAAATTGCTTCAGTTCTTGCTTGCTTTAGTTAAGAACGTTCAGCAAAAATTCAAAGGTTATTTCTAACGGATCATCTGTCAAATAAATTTGTGTTCGCATTAACAATAAAAACGCGCACGAAACTTTCTTCCATGGGAAGATACCCTGACACAACGAACGCGAACGACATAGTGAAGTCTGCTGGTTTAGCATGCTCTGTAAAACTTTACCATTTACAGGATCATTCTAATAACAAGAAAATAACTACAAAAGTCCCTCCTGAATATAGGACACTACGTATTTTAACGTGGCCACTAACTTGCCTTCCATCGAAATTGCTAAAGTAAGGATCTCCATTCATTGAAGAATTTTAAATTTGGCTTAAATTCGGAATTGTTTTTATTTACGATATGTTTCTCACACTCTATGTAGACGAAAATATATATTTCAGGAAAATCCATATGCGCTAAAAGCGTTTATCGTGACCATCCTATTTGTCCTTTGAAAATCAATGGAAAATAGCTTACAGCTTTAAGTTCCACATCTGTCATCGATTCATTTCAAAGTTTCTTTCTGGAGCACCTTTTCAAATGCATGAGTAGCCTACGTTGTCATGTCGGAACCTGCTGAAGGTTTCCTCAACCATATATATATATATATATATATATATATATATATATACATAGTAATCGAGCAGGTTCAAACTGGGGCAAAGCGGCAGCGACACGTGCTTACTCTAAAAAATAAGTATCCAGATCTCAGAGCAGTCAATTCTACGATAAGCAACTAGTATGAGCTCATAAACTGCGAATTTTCTTGCTGGAAGATGTATGGCTTTCCTTCAAACACTCCCAATATCCGTAGTCGTGCAGCAATTTATAAAATATGTAGGTAAACTTCTTTGCTAGTTTTGCCTTTTTGAAAATAATACGATAGGATCACATCTCCTCCATCACACGTAGAAAACATGAACAGCGGCCGAAAAGTTGGCTTTACCCTCAATAGGCATATTTTCTGGATCGTAAGTTAGCTATTCTTTGTGAACTCTTATTTTTACATCCATGATAGATATTTTGTAGTTGGAAAAAGGAACCGATTTATCGCTTCATTCTTAGGAAAATTTAGGAGTAAATGGCATGGACCGAGCTTTAGGGTTTTAGCGATTTCTGGCTGATTTTTATTACATATGATGTGTACCTAGGGTCTTCGTGAATAATCGGCGACCCGGTAGCCATATCCATAAGAAACTTTTTGTCTAATAACCTCTTAACCTAATTAAAACTAAAGAACCTTTAAAAAACGTATGGCGGGATCGGAGTCTGCACTGTTATTTGCTTTTTTAGCTTGTCTCGTTAGCGCCTCGTCTAGCGTGAAGAGATTGGATAATTGCCAAATTCCGCTAATATTCTGAGGACGGTACACAGTTTTTCGCTATGGCTTTCATTTATGTCTTTTTTGGAGTAAGTTTTATTTAATAGTACCAGTCTGAATAACGACATTTGTGAAATCACGCGCGGCCATTCGAAAAAATTCCGAGTGCAAGCTGAGCATCATGTACATGAAGGCAGAAAACCTAAAGAAAAAATATTGATGCAGATTGTATGGTTTATAACAGTGTATAATGGTCTGTGCTTGATTTTTTCTCGCCTAACTCGATAAGCACGTAAACTCGACAAGCGTCTTTCTTATTGAAAAAAAAACTATCGACTAAAAAAAAGTTATTTTTTTTTATCGCTCTTCACCACGAAAGTTCAAATTTTAACTTATTTTCCTGTGAAATCGCAGCAGTTGAAAGTTATTAAATGCTTTGCAGTTCTCTGTTAACTTTTTCAGCCGTCTGCCACGAAATTTCAGAGACATTTGATGAAAGACACGACTGCCAAGAGACCAAGTTTGGGGGGTACAGAATAGCAAACAAAACGCTATATGTTAGAAGTGTTTTCTCATGATGCTTGTAATCGATATCTATACCATTATTGTCAGCATATATATCATAATACAGTACGTATGAGATCAAGAAATTTCTAAAATAATTAAACAAATAATAACAAGGATTTAAATTCGGAGTGAGTTTTGGCAACGGCCCGTTTTACTTATGGTGTTTACACTCATACTAAACAAATGGAGAACTGTTATAACGTTTATTTTGCATAGCAAACCCATATAGGGATCCTTTCTATAATACAGAATATTTGAAACATACTTTGTGCCTTCAAAGCATTTAGTTAATGAACCATGAATTAAAACTAAATTAAAACATTAAAACTACAGATACTCTTTGCACAGATATATGCTTAGCGTATATCAATACTGACGCAACGAGTTTTTGTCGTGATAAGACATTTGGTATCACAGAAAATTAGCTGGTAAAAGCCAACGAAATACGCGCTTCCCATTTTGCATCGTCGCGTTTCGTATCTGTTAATGGCCTTATTTTCCTATTATACCAAATCTTCAATTAACAATCGCATTGACCTATTGCAGTTTAAAACGGCTGTTGTTGTAATATATTTTAAAACTGAATGTCGCTGAAGTCGCAACTTCAGTTTATAGAGACCTAACGAATTTATGGTTTATGGAATATCCTAAATATTAGAATAAACGCAAAGTGAGCGAAGTCTCTTAACAGCAATTTTAAAAACCAACTTGACGGATATATATATATATATATATATATATATATATATCTTGTGCAGATGTAAAAGAAAGATTCTTCAGCTCCCACAAAACGTTTACCACAATGTTCTATGTAATCAATCGCTTTTTAAACTGGGTAAAATACTTAGATCAAGTAGGTCAAAGTTTCATGTAAGCTTGGATTCTATGAGTTATTATTTTATCTATTCCAAATTGTAAAAAAATAGAATGGAATTGTAAAATAAAGAGTAGGAATTTTTATCAACAGAAACACAAAAAAAAAAAAAAAAAAAAAAAAATATATATATATATATATATATATAGTATGACTAATAATGAACGAAGCAATAATTACATCATTTTATACTTCAGTGCCTACGAACGGTGTGATTAATATCAATATCATTACTAATTATGATTTCTCTATATCAGGAAGATGTCTTCAGTGTCTCCAGCTTTACAGCGTCCACATATGTATACATATATATTGTGTTATGTGGGTACGACCAGGTCATCGGCCTACCGTACAATATCACCATGGATATTTGCTTGTTTTTTTACTCTTTTAAGTTCGGCTTATTGGTACATCAAACATGTATTAAAGGTTTACGAACTGGCGGGTGTTAGTCGCGCTTTGTATGCTGCTGCTGGTGTTGTTTCTTTCGACATCGTCTATTTCATTCTACGCTGTCTGCCCACCCGATCATTACTAACACCGACGTCTAAGTCACCGCGTAACCATCACTGTGTTTTGACGCTGGTCATTATATTTTGTTTGTCTGGGTCGTCGCCGTCATCGCCATTTACCATCGTCAGCAAACCCAGTTCACTTCAAAACTGCATGCGGACTTGGAACGCCTTTAGATCGACATGCAACGCGTCAAAGCTCTAATCATTCACTTACCAATGAGCCAGGCAAGTAAGCAAGCTGGCGCTCGTTCTTTTGCTGTTTTCAGTTACTGCAATCATTACTTCGCTTTTGTAGATGGCGCTTATTGTATTGTAGTATAGTACAGTCTATTCTTTATTTCGTACGGGTCAAATCAGTGGGTCAGCTTCTTGCATCTGTTACTGATGGCCGACGTGCACGTGCAGTCCGTGCGATGAGTCGCCTAGTTGAGCCGAAGTGCTTTAGGCTGTGCTTTTACATTAGTTCTATCGATGCTTGCGATGTAGAAGTTGTGCAGGGTCAACGTCCCGAGGCAGAAGGGGGTACAAAAGGGTGAAGGAGAATAGAAACCATACTTAACTTATTTTTTTCAAGTCTGTAGTTAAAGCTCAACTAGGATACCTCGGGTATTCATGATCTTGCCTAGCAACAAAAAAGATCATAAGACATACGATTGTCTAATATAAATCGTCGATATTTAGAATGATCGAGCTGACTGTTGATGAAATATTATTGCTGCAAATGTATCTGGCATTAGACACCACATTACCATTGGAATGATTTAAACTTAGTAGCAGTTAGCTAAACTATTGTCATTGAGCCAATCCACAACGTTTTTATTAAGTTAGACAAGTTTTATAAATGAGACATACAAGGAATAAGTGTGATAAGGACATGAAAACATTTTAAAAAGAAATTTGGTGTCACCCATAAAGGGAGTCGTTCTTGCAACAACGGTCCTACTGGAGATAATAAGGATATCGATGGAGCCTATTCTCTATCGATGGCAACCGATCGCAAGTGTGACAGGTCTACGTCAAAAGTCGCAAGAGCAAAACGTTGCTTCTTACAGAAGATGAAATACAGCTCTGATCGGAGAAACATCTTCCCAAAGGTCGGCGATTTAGTGGATTTAAGCGTCACAGCCTCAAAAAAATAGTTTAACAGTGAAGTCGAGTCTGGATAGCGCGTTAGCTCTGAGCATTTTAGAAGAGAGCTAATTATAATAACTATGGCCCTTGCTAAAAATATTCTCATATAGCTTCATAGTGTCGAGTTTTCTTTCAGGCGGACAACATTTAATAATACTCTGATGTCTGCTATTCGCATCTGTCTGGTATCGACACATCACAGTCAGTTGAATTAGAATGTAACAATAATTATTTGATACAAATGTATTGGTAGTGTTGTGGGTTTATGATTATTCGACAAATGGCGCACACTTTTATTTATTTATAGTTCAATGAGATGTAAAAAAATAGACCAGTTTACTCTGCCTACATGAAGGCTTAATTGGTACGCAGTATCGAGGTGCTCCCCAAAATATTATAAAATAAACATTCAGTTGATAAATTTAAAAAGCCATTCTAATAGCCCCTTCAGCACTGCGATACTTTCTACATATATATCTAACGGATATAAAATAGGGGTAGCGTAGTCTGGGTGGGTAATGAGCATCTTTTTGGGCACGTCGCCGTAAGAATCATGGACATATAGCCCTTTCTGTTCATATTTCAGCGTTAGCAAACAGTTAGCCCAACATGTTGTCGTTATTTTGTCGTTTCATAGTTCTGTTGAATAAACCGTAGATACGTTCAGCAGGACCCTTGGTGCTATACCAAAGAAGTAGTCTTGAAAATATTTACATACAGTTAAAATAGCCAAATAACAAATTGATACCAAATGAAAGCTTTCGTTTTCGGGTTACTAACACATTTCAGCCAGATGGGATCAACGAACTGATTTGGCAAAAGAAAATAGAAGGTTGATATTAGTCCATTGATTTTTTCAAAGCCATTTTGCGAGCTAACAAAATAGAACAACTCCCAAATTACTCACTATTAAAGGACAAAATTTGCTAAATGTTTATATTTTTCTATTACAGTAAGCTGACTAACTGGCATCAAAGATAATAGTATAACTTAGTGCTATAAACCCACGCTCGGCGAATAAGTCTCTGTTTCTTGGAAAGAAGAACACTGATGGAAATTCTATCAGCGTTCTCATGCCATGCGATATGTCGAAGACTGATAAAAACACTTTGAAAAGAAAGGCCTTCAGTAACGCAACATATGGCTACTGGTGCAATTATTTTCAGAATGAATGCATGATCATTGAAAAGAATAACATATACATCGCAAACCCCAGACACGATTTCACAAAGCACGTGTTATAAAATCGTAATGAAAACGCTGATTATATAGATATGGATTCGAGATCATAGCAGAAACAATTTCAGCAGTTGTCAGAAGTACAGCACCTGCCTGAAGTACACTGTCGTCATAAACGAAACATAAGTCAATGTAAATTGCTTACCGAAGAAGTATCAGGCAAGTAGATTATATTGTATATATAACAGAATGGAAAATAACTCCATAGCAATGCCGAATAAGCTCTCGCGTAAACTCATATTCGCAGTGGGTATCAGGGGCATTTGCTATCACCAAATATCTCTCAGAGAGAAAACGGTTAAAACATTCAGATATTTTGGGTTTCTTAAAAGCATCTGAAGGTGCGAAAATTGACAGCAGACGCATCGACAGCAACTGACCCCGTCGTCACGCGTCAATTATGAGGGATTTAGAACCAACGATTGCTACTACTTCCATATTCTCCGAATTCAAGCCCGTGTCGCTTCGATTGCCCTAAAAATGGCAAATATGGCGCAGTGTATTTAACCATCAATTCGCTCAGGCAAGCTATCGATGACGAGCCTAGGTATGCTAATACAAATAGTATCCAGCTTTTGAGAAATTCCCTCAATGGTCATCCCAATATGCAAACTAGAAACAGAGGCATATTTAGCATATACTAACACCATAATATTGTATCCGATATACTTTAAAAGTTATAAAGTGCTCCAACCTATTGCACCAAACAAACCAATAGAATAATATAAAAAATACATGGTGACGATCATACCTACGGGGCACTACAGAAAGACTACGCTCGGTTGATCGTGTCTGAATTGTTAATTTAGCATTAAGCTAAGATGTTTTTCTCGTTTGCGGTGTTGTATAATAGCCGTAACTAGGACAAAATTAGTATCAGGTCATTCAGACATTTATCATCGTTGTCAAAGCCACTGTTCTATATAAAAGATATATAAAATAAAAATATTGTACCTATATTAGTTAGCGGATAATCTTTCAGAACTGGGAGCGTTTTTAACACTCTCCTTTTATCGTGGACTGGTCTAAGCTACTGGATGACGTTACACAGTAAGTAATCGAAACAGTGTAAGAATTTTATGTTATTTTAAAAGAACTGATACAAAAGTCAAATATTTTACGAACCTTCTACAGATTAATGACTACAAAAAAGCTGCACATCCTTTTTGGGTTTACGATTAACTTCACTGTAACCTGCCTTCTCTCACTTGTTTCTAGGGAGAAAAAAACCCTATAATCTTTCGTAAGTATAGCAAATCGTCGTTGCGGCAAGTTTAAGAGATCTTTGAAAATGTACGTTCCCAGTATGAGTCCTTGCAAATTATTATTGCAAAATGTTTACAGTACGCTTATATAGCGCAGTGGCACTTGATACCTAGCTCCAGAAAATACATTGATTTAGTTAAACACGAGTTAGGAAAAAGTGTGCTTATTTTAAATAAGCATACTGTACACGAATTCGCTTCAGAACCTTAGTTGATTCATTGCTTAAGGTACGATAATGGTTTAGTATAATGAACATTTAAATCCCCATCCGACTCCTCTATGTTTTCACTGCTTTTTGCTGAGAAGCTTACCATGTAAATGTTTCACTCTTAGAAAAAGAATTTATAAGTTTTGTACCCAAGATATTGCGGCTAGTTAAACGATACAGTTATCCATGAGGAGGCAGATGAGCAGGACTACATTGTCGTTATGCTTTGAGTGCAAAAAATGTTGAAAGAACAAGCGGAACCAGAAAGAAAAATTTAAGCTTTTTTTAAGTCAGTTGAGCCGATATAGGTGAGCATACGTCTGTAAGGGGAGTTAGTTTAAAGAAAGGCATTACACGTGCCGAGAACAGGCTGCAGAACCAAACTGGGTAGATTCTGCCATAATCTTAAACAAAAGTACCGAAACGTAAGTAAACCACTTACGACTCTATCCGAAACAGACTGTTTCATAAATATTCTTATTTTCATTTCTTTCTAGCGAATAACTTCTAAAATAACGGCCAATTTAAGGCAATCAGCTAGACTCACAACGAACCTTCTGGAAAAAAAGTCATAATTGGTCTGAGTATTTTAATCTGATTCTGACATTAAAGATTGTTTCAGATGGGCAGGAGAGGCGTCAATGGAAATGACAAATTACACTTTGTGTAGATGACCAATACGACCAGTTATTTGGATACCTTTATGTACAGTCCAGACTCCTGTATCCTCTGGGGAAGAGACATTTTGCAAGACAAACTGTCAGGCTTGTTGATATCAGTGTGGGAATCTTGAAGATGCAAATCATCAGGTTTGAATTTCGATAATTAAAGCAGGCCATCACGTGCATCTATGGGATCCTGCGTGTAGTTCAAAAAGCTGGACCAACAAAAACCTTACAGGCTGCCTTTTTTATATTTCCGATACAATGCTTATGAGGCACTTATCATAAACTGCTATGATATATAAACCAAGCAATCTTACTCTGTTACAACTACTATTGAATTGACTATGCCTTTCTTGTCCATTGTTAACAGATTTCTATATATTTTGATACGCTGATAAATGATCCTAATGTATAAAGATTAGTCAGTACTAAAGACATTTCAGTTGGTAAAGTAACTCATTGACAGTAAGTTTATTCAGTGCTGCACATGTGGAGCAAAGTTTCCAAGGCGCTCAACTTAGCGCCACCTTTTGCCAAGCTTCGAATATAAGAATCGGATAGACTTACGGCCATATCTGTGTACTCAAATCGTGGTTTTTAGTCATATCCTTGGAGCAAATTGGATCTTGGCTAGATTACGATGAACAGAACGTTCTTAATGCATTGTATTGCCAAACATTTCCAACGCTAACTGGTGATAGCAAAGGAAACAAGCCCTCAGCGTAGTCACGTCCTTCACGTAGTTTTTGGCAGCCTACTAGCGAAACCCAAAAGTGTATCTGTTCGACGCCGTGGCCTAAAGCATTATTTTGCCGTATCATGCCGGCTTTACCCTAAACCAGCGTACTTAATGCAGCTCAAATTTCCGAGCTTGTTCACCGTACCAATATGTGGACAACGTTCATTGGAGAATAGACGTTGTATCAAGCAAAGACCTGCCATTAAACGGTAATGGCCTTAAGTGAAACGAGTTTCAGGCAACTTAGAAAGGCGTACAGCTAAAGGTCGTCAATATTGACATTATAGCTCTAACGAAATTACCTGCACGGTTAGCCATAAAAGTGGTAGCTTTTCTGGCAGTTCTGTTCTGCCAGGTTTGTGTCGGGAATAGAGCATTTGACGAACCAGCCAGTTGACTTGTTCTAGAGTCGAGTTCTTCTACCAAATTGCAAGCATTGTGGGTCACAGATTTCTGCGATTTTTTGGAGGGTACGGGAGCAACTATGCACTAAGGGAAAAATAGTTAACCGCGGAGGATTCGTGGCGGTCCTTATGAAGCAATCCACGTGAAGTAAGTATAATATAATAATAAAAGTGCCTATAACTTGCTTATGTTCAAGCGACATATTCGGTAGTTCCATACAGTGCGTCGTACTCTTCAGTAAGGACCAAGAGTATCTGATGAAAGCAAAAATACCGTATACTGTTGTGACAGCTTTGTCGTTTGGGTTTGCCTAAACGATCGAAGGGCATTTGGAAACGCTCCACGCCACTGGGAATACGCTATCTAGAAGCGACTGACAAGATCCACGCTGTCTGGGGTAAGACAGGCATATGGAAGCGCTTGCCGTTTAAAAAGCGATGCAAATCCATCACGTATCGTAGGAAACACTGAATTGATAATCAAACAGCGGTTCTCTGTTGTTGGCCAAAATTTGAATCACAATTTTTCAAAGAATCACTGTGGCCAGAACAAGAGTAAGCTTTCAGCGATTCCGTACTGTGATTGCCTCTGAGAAATCAACTTATACGATGCTTTAGTTCTGGTCACTGTAATAGCCTTAGTAAAAGCTCGTAAAAACGTAGCCAATATTCATGTTCGAACTCTTGTAGTTTGTTTCTCTCAGTGAAACTAACTTCGGGATTTGTAGGATTATCCGGGTAGAGCAACGGAAGTTTTAACCATATCAACTCCCCTTTGGTTTTTTTTTGGTACAGGAGTAGGCCGAAAGCCAGAAGGGCCGCTACATTTGGTGCTTGAGTCCTTTTAAAGAAGGTGCCTTTTTTCAACCTAAACAACAGAAACGTTATTTATACAGGACCTTTATATCCTTGAATACATTGTACAGCAGCATACTGCATCCATTAAGACTAGTTCATCTCATCCGTTTCTCTACTCGGCGTTTAGCTTCTGGGCGCTGGCGACGTTTGTAGATTGGGCGGGTAATCGACAAAATTCCAATCGGCCTTTGTAGGATTGACATTATTAGGGTCAATAGATACACCTCAAAAGTGCCTTCTTAGGCAGGATTTTTAAAAAGCAACCTTCGAAGTTGCCAGATTAGCTGGGAGTTATTTCGAAAGTGTAAACACTTCATGCAATCATTTCGCCCCGTTATTCGTTGCCTAGGTGTCATTAGTCAAGTCTGGAGATTATTTGTAGGAAGCAACGGTGCAGCTACTAGTTGTTCCAGTCTTCAACTGCCACTAATGCGGCCACATGTCCCCTAGGCATCTATATTGCACCCTATTCTATCTTTTTTTTTGGAGGTTAAGGGCAAATGCATTATGCAGACCGGACGTCATTGACTGTGCTTTTTCCGGTACTGTGGGACTCTCACCCACTAAACCCTGGACCCCTTTATCAGCTTCGGCCATGGTTCGGCATATGTTTAATATTACTTCGAAACCATGACTTGCAGAAACAATCATTTCATCATCCTTCCCTTTGAGCCGTTCCAGTCCATCCTCCATTCTGGCTTTCCTCTTGACCAGAAACTCTAGGTCTCGAGGGGGACCGTACTCCCTGTACTTCTGCTAATTCCAGTTGTTGTGCATCGGGCCCATGATTGTTTCGGGTATGCCCTTCATCTGCTCTCTTACGTCTTATCCTTTCTAGTTGTTCTTTTCTTTTCATAATATCGTCAAAAAAAGCCGTAACTTTGGCCCAGTTCGTCCTGTCCTTTGTCATCATATCCACCATCTCCTTGGTACTGCCCTTTGTTGTTACTTCTCTGTGTACCTGTTTATCCCTGACCACTTTAAGTGCCTGGCAGTGAAGAAGGGTATGTTCTACTCCGTCCTTCATGCCCGACGCCCTATTCTGTCTACCCCTATCTATATATCCTTGATCTCTGTCGTCGGAGAACATGATAATAAAATAATAATGATAATAGTTGCAATAATAATAATTAATATCATATATGAAACGGTGATTAATGATCTGTATAAATGACTGTCAAAAAATATGGCGTTAAGTAGCTGCCCAAAACTGGCTAAATTTATTGAATGTGAAGCCCTGCGTTAGTTGTAAGTAATTCGGTGGTTTCCAAACGTGATAACTGATGAATCTTAAAAAAAGTGGGCATGTGCACTAAGACGTTAGACTACCTGTTTTTTTTTTGCCAATTGTGTGTTTAATAATAACGATGATGCTCGAGTAGGTTTTGCCTTTTATCTAAAGCCATACGCTCATCTAACCCGGATATGTTAATAATATCTACAGAAAGTGCTAAGCCTTACGCTAAAAGGCGCCTGCTTATTTGCTTTGCGAATATGTACACATACAAATAAAAATTAAGCTATGAATAGAATGACTTTAAATTCATAAGTAAACCCACGTTGTTTCGCTTCGAAGGCTACTACCGTAAAAGAATAGACGAAGTCCCTGGTAAAAAAAAAGTTAATTGTAGGGATATCTGTATCAGCATGAAATAGCATGGCTTTCGTCAACCCTGATCTAGCTTTTTAGCTGTCGAACACGGTACATTGACGAAACGGATGTCTCTGATTCTACTGTTATCAGATAATGTTAGCTGAAACTAAAATATCAACTCTTTATTGAAAACTATAAAACTGAAAGGTATATTGTATAATGCTCCTTCTAGCTAACTGTACGAGCGCATAATCTTCATATTGCATAGTCTAGCTCATTACAATCTAGCTATCATTAGCACGTTTGAAGTCTTGCCATGTTGTGCTTCTCTAATCTTTTGTTACCGTACCCGATTCTGTTCGGGTCGACTTAGGATAGCTCTTCATCGTTGATGAAGTATGAGGTTTAGTTCTACTTCAGCCCAGGAGAAACCCGCAGTTGTGTAATGGCAATTTCATATGGCTAAGCTATAGGCGGTCCTCAGCTGAGGCTGGGATAGCGTCCTAAACATCTGGTTATTGACAACCCCGCTAGCCTTCCAACGAGGAAAGCATGCTGGTCTGTTAGCAGGATATAGTCAATAATGGGTCTTGTCTTGTCTTAGTTGCACAAGATGATCATTTCGGATTCATGTCTTAGATGATATGGTTATGAATGGGCTAGACGGCTTATTTAGCGTTCTGAACAATATCGCCAAAGGGCTCAAATTAGAATGCTTTTGAAACCCACAACCTTAGCTGGCTAAACCAAGTCAACGGTAACAAATCGTCTAGACGGCCTTAACAGCATTGCCTACATTTTGACCACGTTTAAGCGTGAACTACTTCTTCCTTCTGGCTTAAAAGAATTACATTTGGTCAAAGGACCTATGTGAATCCACTGTTTCACGCCATGCCAACGAAATTTGATGTAACAGGAACGGCTCATTGAAGAATTATAGGACATCGACGATGATAAAATACGACAGCACAAAACATGTAGATATTGGCGTTCTTACAAATAAAGCAAAGTCAACTAATATCGATCAGGTGTAAATAACTAGGATGAGTATTTCTGTAGCGATATAGGATTCCACGAGGGCATTTCTAAGTGACGATTGACTTGTGTAAAGCCAATCTTGTCAAAATGGCTCGACTCGATCTGACAACTCTTCCAGTTTGGCGAAGCCATCGTTTTCATCATTTAATCATCGAAATCGTATAGTTGAATATCATACATACGGAAGGCCATTTATTAATCATTAAAATACATTTAGCACATGACCGGTATTAACCAGTGTCGCCGGAGAAAAATCCAGCATTATCTATAATATTTGATAAATTCTCAGACTGTGTTTTTGAGCAACAGTAAGGTAGCTATCATTTTCAGTTATAAGTTGTAAGGAAAGGGCTTTAGCAAGTAGTCATCGGGTCGGAGAACTGCATGTTTCAATACCGCCAACATTCGTTTGGCCGAAGGCTTAAGTAACAGCGGAACGCGTTGTCTTTCGAAAATCTTGATTTTTACAGAAATGTTCGAGACCTAGAAGATACTCGCCGAAGACGTTTTTCAGCTGTAAAATACACAATCCATAAGAGGACAGGTCGTCTTAGTTCTTAGTTTGTTTTTGAAGCGTTGCATAAGTATTTTCTGAACAAGTGAAGACTAGCTTAGCTCAAAGATTTATATACGACGTATATTACAAAAATGAAATTGAATACGAATAATTGTCTCATTTCTTTGCACTGAATTGTATTTCGTATACTGGCGGAACAGGAACAGCTGAGTTTTGAGTCAAATAGACTTGCAATAAATACAAATAATGGCTTGCATTTATAAGGCTCTTCGCGCGTCGATCTATTTTTACCTCATGGCGCAGCATAGCTAGGCGTTCAAACTATTTGCATTGTCGTTATTGTTTTTAGCATCTGTTTTGCCGCCTCAAAATGAAGTACTTCCACAGATGATTCTGAGTGAAGGCAAAAGTTTTTCACTTCCTACGAAGTGTCCCATATTGTCTTATTTCAGCATTGCGAACTTGCCGAGTTCACAGTGACGGCAACTAGGTCTACGCGTACGGTTGTAATGATTCACTATTAGCTTTAGCTATAACTTTGTACGATCTGGTCCTCATTTAACTTCATCAAAAATCACAACGTTTGCATGTAATTTTGTTGTTCATAATTGTCATCAGTTTATTGGCAATGAAACCCTGTGCCAGGTGACTGCGAATGGCAACCCCATGATCTTCGCTTCTCCCCTAGTATCATACGATTCGTTCCATTTCCCAATTACGTTATCGTCTATTAGTTATCGTTGATATAAGCCCTATATTCGACTTGTGCAGTACAGATACGCACTGCGCGAAATACGGAAGTGTTTTGTTGCTTTGTCAGACAAATCGACAACATTTCAACATGCTTATTCATTTTGGAACATGGAGGAC
This sequence comes from Varroa jacobsoni, assembly GCF_002532875.2. Classification (NCBI taxonomy): domain Eukaryota; kingdom Metazoa; phylum Arthropoda; class Arachnida; order Mesostigmata; family Varroidae; genus Varroa; species Varroa jacobsoni. The sequence goes on from NW_019214118.1 coordinate 124,529, forward strand.
TAGTCCTTACAAATGATCGAACAAATGGAGGAAGCTTCGTGAGAAACTTCAATGCACTCAGCTTCGAGTCAAACAATGGTAACTCCATCATTTCATTTCGGTAATGCATAATATGTCATAATATGATCTATAATATATATCGTACGGGTTCCTAGCTCATGTGCCTTGAGTATATAAAGCATAACATGCGTATAGAGTTCAATTTTTGTTCTTTGTAGGGTGCTCAGAGATGAACATGATTTATGAAGCAAATCCTTGACAAGCAGACTGTTTTTAAAAATTTACTGTCGACTCATCGTTTTATTAACCGACTAAGTATAATTAGACACCATACTAAACTTTAATTGTAATTTTTTAATAACTTTAGTTTCTATTGTCGGTTATGGGTTTCGTTTCGGTTTTCTTAAATGTTTCATAATTTTTTTTTCAATATACAACACAAATGAGGTAATGGATCAGTAGCCCACGTAACATTAGACTTCTCAATGTGGACAGTATCCTCGTTGAACTATTTTGATCACTGATGTAACCACAACTCGAAGAAGACTTAATACAAGGACGATCAATTAAACACATTTAAATTACATTTACAAAAACACATTTAGAGTAAAAATCTTTGCTGGAAAGGAATATCAACAGTATACACAGTAAGTGAGTAGACATAACCAATATGTTTACCAGATATAAAAAAAAAGGTAAATAAAGTATAAGAAAATATTACACCCCCTTTTTGTAAGTTGTATTCTATAACAGGTTCGCTATGCTATTAAAGGATACGTTTTTTTTTTTTTTTTTTAAAAAATAGACATCGAAATCATGACAGTACGTTGATATGTATTCGTATTGATCTGTACAAACTGCGTATGTGTGTAATATGGTTGATCTATTTGATGTAAGACTTTTACTCCTATCGATATTTCATATAGACGTGGTAAGATAGATTTAAATGTTCCGGACGGAGGCGAGTTAAAACAAAATCTATTTTGAAACACTTGTGCTTACAATCAAGCACATAGCACATTCAAACATGTGTATGAATAGAGTTCTAGCGCCACTGAATGATGAAACCACTAACTGGTGATGGTCTAATGTTTTGTTGTATTTTTTTGATTTCATATAATCGGGGCGTGTGGCACCTTTTCATACTACCATTATCCACTAAAACTTTACCCTGGTTCAAGTTATATGTGTTGAGTTAACGACCGGAAGGACCTTTGATTTATGTTTGCCCCATACTGTTTGAATGAGCACAAGTAAACTGACAGAGAAAACAACACGCTCAAGTCTGTTCAACTCCAATATAGTTTCTGCATTCAATGGTCGTCTGCTATGTTTTTAATATGCATTCCTATCGGCGTTTTGATTTCTGGTATTCGGCACCCATATGCTTCTACGGTTCTCTATTTCTCATAGTTGTGTGTTACAGCACTGTGTTAGACATTCATTAGGGTTTAACATACATCCCGGTTCATGAGTCCGCTCTTCGCCTGTATCCCTAAAATGACTGCTTTTATAGCATCACTGAATCTATCTTTTTTCCCAGCTGCAGAAGGCACAGATGTCACTTTTTGAATTTCCCATACTCAGCTGATACAGTTTAGGAAAGTCATGTCCGCTCAGCATTATAGATAGATAGAATTACGCTTGGTTGTCCGTTTGTATTACCATTGTACCAGGAGACAATATAGCTAATAAGGGTTTTGATTACCCGACCTGTGGTGGTTTGTGCCTTTTACCAAACGGTTTGGCACCTGCCCAGTGTAGCCTGTATAAAGCGAATTTTTTAATCATTTTCTTTGTGAATTTTATGGATCTTCCCTGCATCTGTAGCTCCCAAGTGATCAATTTTGCAGTAGCTAACGCTACTTTAAATGTAACGCTCTAGCTGCTTTTAGTGCCATTTGCCTCTGGATGTTTCTTGAATTTGCGCTTATCAGTTTTCCTGCATGCTAGTACTTCATACTGGTCCAGCATACAGGACGACAAAGGTGGCGACTGAGGTTCGCGCCCTTCTGGTTCCTATATCAGGATCATTTGTTACCGGCATGATTTCAGCCGGGTTTTTGACTGCTTTTTCTGCCCTTGTCGCTGCGTACTTGACACGGGATATACTCTCTGATGTTCCGTTGTGATGACCCCCAAGTGTTTTAGTTCCTTTTAGAGCAAAATTATGTGGTCAGCGATGTGAATTTTGGTGTTGTCGCATTTTTTCTGCGATTTAGCAGGAGAAGTTTCGTTTTGTCAGGGTTTAACTCGAGTCTTTGGGGCTTCATGCAGCTTGTGAGTATATACATATAGTTTCATCAATTGCCATTTAAGCTTCGGTCCTTTGGCTATGATTACTGTTGCCAGATCATCCGCAAAGATGACCATTGATGATACTCCATTTAGGTGTTTTTGGTTTAGACTGTTATCGTGTCCCACATTCAATAGTGGGCTGTCGTAATAGTGACCTCTACTGGACCCGTGCACATATAGTACATGACGCCATCATGCACCACAGATTTTAAATAGATAGTGATAACTTTTGGGGGGGGGGAACTTTCCTAGTTTATTTAAAATACCCTACCAGGAAACTGAGGTAAATGCAATAAGAATATCGAAGGCCGATACTGTATACACATTCCGTTTTCTTGTACCCTTCTCCATTTTTTTTTTGCCAGATTTATTACCTTTAGGACAGCATCAATTGTGGATGGTTCCTTCAAGAAGTCATACTGGCATGCGGAAGCAAGCCTCTTGGTCCTCTTCTCAGCTAAAAGTGTATTTGTTATAATTTTTTCGACAACTTTATTCTTTATAAAAAAAAAAACAACTTACACATCGAAGAGCTTTCATGCTCGTTTTCTGACCTACGCTTAAGAATGATATTATAGTCGTTATCTTTTTTTGCCTCGAATAGCTTCCAGCTTGCAGTATAACATTTACTACCTATTTCAATAAATCAACGTTGCAACATAGTAGCTTTCTAATCTCTGAAAGACACCCGTTCGATGCCATCGATTTCATACTTTTTAGTGATTTGAGAGCGATTAAAATTTCATGAATTGATGCTATTTGTATTGTTTGTGAGCCGATAACTGTCGGCGTGCTTTCAACAATGGCGCCAGTCACGCCAGAAACAAAATCCTGCGATGGCCTTTATTTAGGTGTGGCCAGTTTTTGTGTGCCACCGATCGTTTTCCTGCTGATTCAATAGAGTATTTTTTTTTTGCTTTTCCCGATCTAGATGTTTAGTTTGGTTATAGGTTTTTTTGTACTGTATCCATTCTAAATGAAAATTTAAGAACTTCTATGTGCTCGTTTTCCGCATTGCATTTCGGCACATTTTTTATGTCTCAAATCGATCTCGTCATTCCACCAGTAGTTGTTTGTCCCTCTGCTTTTAAAGTTTTTTTTTTTTTTACTTGACACTTCCAATTACTATTTCTATGTTCCCGGAATTAGCTGTTTTTAGTAGATCATTAAGGAATCCAGCTTGAGTGGCCTTTGCTGGGATTTCTCTAACAGGTCTTGTGAAGTTTGTTCTCTGTAAGCTGACGTGAGGTTACCTGACATCATGATCATTGCATTTATCGCACTCACGTTTCGAGGCCTAGTCGTCGTGTGAAGTATGACAGTTAACCATGATGATTTTAATTTTGAAGGGTTTTAACCGTTGGGCATAGTACGAAGATGAGAAAGATCGTTTACGGTGTCGTAAACCCTTAAGTCTGCAATTTCTCTAGCTTTCATCAATGTGCCCATCGTTGCATCAGTATTGGATGTAAAAGCTTGCCGGTGAAAACTTAGTCAACGACCATTGGCTATATCGAAGTTAATGTGAATTTGTTCCCTGAGGTGACTGAGCGTGAGTTGATGTTCCTTTATTTCGCCTCGCTAGCATTAATTCTGGTTCGGAAAAAGTATTCTTCAAATTGCTTTTTCGAGTTATTGTAGACGACATATCGTCTAGGGGGATGGGAACTAATGTTCTGTCAATCGTAACTCACCGTTGTTCCAAAAAGATAGGATATTCAGCGATGATACTGGGAAATATTGCTACGTAGTTGCTTGAAAGAAAAATAACCTTCGCTATAGGCAGCAGTCGTTTGACGAATAGAAACAAGTACAGTACAAAAAAGTAGAAGAAGGACATTACAAAAATGTACTATTAATATTTTTCGTTTACCTTTCTACCAGAAAAGACAGCGAAAGGAACTATTTCCTAGAATGGGAAAAAAGCTACTCAAGCAGGACTATAACATAGATACCTGTCTTGCTTTGACAGCCGTTTACAGACTGGTTGACACTGGGTTTAGAAAACAGCTGCTGTTGGAACAGAGATAGAAAGAAAGGTGTCCCGATAGCATATGGTCGTCTTAAAACTGCTGAAAAAAAGAGCTTTTCTATTACTTGATTAAACTATATTCTATACGTTTAGGCTATAGAATCCAATATGTCTACAAGCAAACGAAATATTGTGGATAGAAATGTCGCTTTCTCTGCGAAACATTTATCACTGATTAAAAATATATTACTTCCAGTTGTGTCCAGCAAAAAAAAGCGATAGAAAAAACTCAAAAATGGATGGCACGATGGTTATTATATTAAATCTATCAGTTGGACGAACAATTCTCACTCAGTCAGCGCCTGGATTAGCAGTAGAACTTTGAACTTTACATATCGTTAAATTTACTGATTTTCAATTAACTTGAGATAAGAAAAAAGTTTCGCTAACCATATATAACTAAAACAATTAAAGAATTAGGCCGAAAAAGCGGTTAGAGATATAAAAATTGAACAGTTAGTTACGCGATAGAAACGCATTTCAAGATATGCATCAAGCAAGTTTTACCTGAGCAATATTATTATCTCTAATCCACTGATAGGACTGCATTGGTGTTATTACAATACGGTGTTGATTGATGATAGATGACTATATCTCTATATTTTGGTACACTGTATCTATTAGAATAAGAAATCCTCTTAGCAAGTATAACTGGATCCCGACGTAAGTTCGAATGAAAGTTTAAACTGTGGCCTTTCTCGGGAAACTATTTCAATTGTCAAATCGAGAATCATAACGCGCGTGTACTGCATAATGTACAACGAAGATCGCACGCACGCATGGATTTACAAAACGGCGTATGAGCAGTAATTTTTATACATGCGTAGAAGAGGAAATAAAAAGCAATGCCTTCTCTAAGGAAAATTTAAATACACTGCAATACCGTAAGTTCTCATAGTTTTAGCACTGGCAACATGGCCTACAAGATTACATCGATGTGTAATTCAGAGTTCACACTTCACAGACTGGATCACGTTCTTTATTTCGTCTCTGAATCCAGAATTGGCGGCACAATTTAAATCTGGCCTTCTCTTACATAAGTATGAACTGTACAATGCTACATATCGTTGTCAGTCCTCTATTACACGTACGATTTCTAAGATAACTTCAATTGAATACGCCATTGCTTTTCATGTCGCCTTAGGGTCTTTGGCCCGTTTAAGATGGCACAGTTAGCGGTTCCATGCCATTTGGTAGCAATTCGTTCTTCAAAGTTGCTGGCTTAGAACTCTCACTTATGCAAACCCTCTTTAAAAAGGCTATGCCGAAGTTACTTCGAACAGCGGTAGGACCCCCAAGGAACTTTGGAGAAAATAACTTTTTAGCAGGATTGGCGCCAAGTTCTATTAACTAAAGCTTATTTAACTGCCGTTCGATAATTTTACTGGCGATGGAATTAAAGCGAGATTTTATGATTGCAGGAACATGGCTAGAAATTATCCATTCAACATCTAGAGAGATCGGGCTGGGCAACAACGATATGAAGATTGATCTAGGCCTCTGCTTAACTTTTTTTCACCACTGCCAATATATGAAAAAGGTGACTCATTCAGGTGGATCACGTAGCTTTTCTGTTAAAGACAATGATAGGTTGCGGCTGCGGAGAGCTAAAGCTGAGCTTCTTAGAGCATTTAATGCTGTTCCAATGACGGATATCTTAATACATACCAGTAAAAAGTATTTAAAACATTTCTATGAATTAATGATTTTCATTATAATGGTATAAATGCGCAGAGAAATGAAGGAACGAACCCTATCCGCGAAAGAAATAGAGACGCGGTTATTCACCGCAACCAGCTAAAGGCACCATGATATGTTCAAGGCTTAATACCATGTAAACATTTCAATATTAAATTAAGCGCAAACAATATTTCTAGTTCAAAATCACAAGTTATGTAAGTATTATTGTTTTCCAGTGACGTTGTTCACAGAGCTGATTGATTAGCAAGTGCATTGTAGCTACGTGTATTGCCAAATTTGCTCTATGCGTCTGACGATGATAATCAGCTAAGTACTAATCTTCACTCTTCGAAACGCACCGGTCAATCTTCACTCGTAAGTGTCGTGAGCAAATGTTGCTGATGCATAACACTCTCAGGAACTGCTTATTTCCTTTTCAACATAAACGAAAAGAAGCCCTGGAACACATGGAAATCATTGCTAGTGCTAGCGATATGGGAATAGTAGATTTTCCGGCAGGGAGTTTTCATCGAGGACTTTAACCGTGCATTTCTATCCCTTCGCCTCAGCATTAAGAGTCGTCACTGTGCGAGGCGGTGCTGTGAACATCTCTCTTGAGTGGACAGAGTATGCACGGCCACCGTAGCATTTGCGCTGTCGAATTTCGTCGCGCCATCCTTTGCGTATTATGAACATTAAACGAGCGGCCACTACCGCAGAGACAACGACGACATAATGCAATTGCGTTTCGTGTTGCCGGCCACATTTGAACTTTCGGAGGAAATGGGGGTGGTGAGGGGATGAGATAAGACCCGCGCTGCCGTTAACACCCGCTTGATTAGGCGGTGCAATGATGCGTTGCTTTCCCTGGCCACGGCACTTCTCAACTTCACCATTATTCGTTTATATTTAGGAGTGTTGTTGCAAGTGCCGTTGCCGGCGTCGATCTCTTCTTCGCTGAAGCGCCATCACAGTAGCAGGTATTGCTGCAGCTGCAATCCGTACAATGTAAATGTGTTGCCTCTCACCAGTCAGCGATGCTTTGTATCGTGCTCCTGTCCAATACACAAGCGCATAAGAAATCACAGTGATCTCACCCTCTGCGAATAGTAATGCCATGGCCTGAGTTAAAATTGCGCTACGCATCCGCACCTTCCTAACATCGACCCGTTATGGAAGTTGCGCCTGGGGGGTTAGCTACAGTTGGCAAACCCTTTTCTGTCCAGCGTCAATGAAGGAAGATCCAGTGCATGCATCCCGTTGCGGAAAAAGAGAGAGACTCTATGTTGCTGATCCTGTTTGACATCGTTGCAACAGAGCAAACCATCTTGTGCGCAGAAATAGGAGAAGTTTGGACGTGACAGTACAGCGAGAAGTGCTTGCCCTTATGAGCAACTTGTTTAGATTCCGCCGACAGGAGGCGATGGACGAACAACTCCGTTAATAGAAGTTGAAGCCCATTGTGGATTAGCGATGTTCACAAGCAGTGCGTGAATGACACATCAGCTTACCCACTGAAGAAAAGCACTTCGTCAAAGACTAGCTGTTAGAATAGAGGTGGTGTTTCGTAGTCGGTATATTAGGAAGCTGGTGCTCGTAGAAGTGCGGTACACAGTAGGTTTGTGCGGATCGTTACAGATTATGTGTTCGAAACGCAAAGACAATCACTCCGATCCAAAGAGCAACGCTTTTTGATCGTTTTTTTTTTTTTGTAAAAAAAAATTTGCTCATTTCCTACGTACCTTATAGTTTGGTTTTGGTGCAATGCAGCCTTAGAACGTATGAAGCCACCAATAGACAATTTGTAGCGACCAGACGCCGAGTATTAACATCAAATGCACAGCGAAACTAATTTATACCTGAAGATATGAAATAAATAAAACATGTAATAAGTAACATTGAGAAAACGTGCTTTGCCCAATTTCGCTACTTTCCGTGCCAAAATGAAGGTTCCCGATCTTCTCCAGTCGTGGTTAAATTTACTTTTAAGTGCTTACCCCTTTGCAATGACATCAGGCACGTTATGGAAACAGCCGGAGGACGTAACTCGTGTAATTCACAGGATGATCCCAATAGCACATCCTGTTGTAGTAGATAAGCGCGTCAATGTCCCTCGCTATTACCCGGTCTACAACCGGGTCCACATTCCCTACCCAATAGAAGTACCATATTGGATACCAGTCAAAAAGCACGTGCCCAAGCCTCTGCGTATAGCCAAGATTATTCCGTTGCCTAAATTGCGTATCGTTAAAAAGCCTGTCGTCTTTCCTGTACCTACGCCTTATCTGAGCCACCAATCTGTGCCGATTTACAAGCCAGTGCTGCATAAACGGACACTTTATGTACCGAAACTTGTTAAAGTGCCTCAGTACTATCCTGTGCATGTATACAAGGTAATCCACTTACCGAAACCATTTCACATTCCCGTTGCGGTTCCTATCTTTAATGCAATGTTCATTAAGCGCGTGATTCACGTACCTTACCCGGTGTACATTAAGCGAAAGCTCCAATATTGCTTCGATGGTGCTGCTGGTAACTGCTATGGTAGCGGTCGTGAGCACCGTGGATACACGTATTTCTTTGGGCATAGCAAACATCAGCCTCAGTGCGTGGCGAAAGTCGTTAAAGCAGCTCTCGTTGACAAAAACCAGTATCGGCAGTTAGGCTACGCTTACCAGAACACGCCTTCTCGGTCACGGAATCCCATGTATTCGTTTAAGCCATGGCACATGTTCGGCAAGCCTACCATAAGCACACATGTATGTTCAGATGATCAGGCTTACAGTACACAGTTAACTGTCAAGCACAAGAACCTTCTAGTTGACGATCTCGATCTGAACGAAAATCGACCACTGATACATCATCACGTGACTGAGGAAGCTCACATCCCTCTTTTGTCATCTCGTCCAGCGTCGTCGACCATGGCACAACCGTTTCCTCTGCAACTTTTACTGCCTGTCCTCACGCTCTCTCAGTTACCGCGAGCAGCTCCTGCACTCCCCGTACTAGCGAATTCAACCAAAGCGGTTAGACGACCCAAGCTGAGCCATCATCGTCACTCTCATTACGCCGCCCATATAATTCCCCATTCGAGTCCCAACGCCACCGGTACCGTGCTCAAAGCAGCACCAATGAGCAGCCAAAGCAATCCTGGCCATTTTTCCCAAAGCATTCAGTCGTCTCCCTCTCAGACAAAACAATTCATTAGGCCGTCCCAGGTGATATTTCCTCAAAACGTACATACTTTTAGGACTCGTGCCTCTGTCACGAAGACAATGGCAAATAGACATACATGGCCAAACAATTTCTTTGCTTTTTACCGGACGCTTAACGCAAACGGCTTTAATTATCAGTCGTACGCAGTTGGGACGCCGATCCAGAATAAGAGGACCATCTGGAAATCGATTTGGAGCCGTTTAAAATCGTTCGGTTAACTGGCCCGAGGAAAATGTAGTTGCACGTAAGAAACGGAACATCTTTTCGCATACAGAGCCGGTGTCAGCTTCGTTCTGCAAAGCAAGTACGTGTCACTATGAAGAAAAATGTACTCTGTAAACTATAGACAAGGGTTAAATAAACTGAACCCAACGGTTATCGTTCTATTGGATATAATAAAGCTTCGGTTCTATCATTATTAAAGCAAGTAGGCTACAAAAATATTCTAAACGAACCAAACGAACATTCATAAGGTGATGAAGAAGTAGTTCATCTACATAATGCACACACAGTTGGTGGTGACCAAGCCTAAGTTAACAGTTTAGAAAAGTAGTTGAATAAGCGACATGCTTTTTCAATATAATTAAATATATTTCTTACATATGTAGCAATTAATGCTCAAAAAGTTGCTCCAAAATTCTGCTAACAAGTTACGGTCTAAACAAAAACTGTAATCTCCGCCAATTTTTTAATGGAAGACATAACGCGATACAAACGTTCGTCGTATCCCGTTACCACTAGTCATTTGCATGAGGTGGAAATCCTCGGTGAAGAAGAAGAAATATATATCCTCTCAAGGAAAGGGTAATAATAACAAACAATAAGTAATATTTTTGGCGATATTTGAGTTTCAAACCCCCAACAATGACTGTCTGTACTGCAGAATGTCCAAGTGACTGTTGTACCAAATGCTCTCGTTCGCAGTTGTTCTTGCATTACTTAACGATATGAGGACGATTCGAGTTGCATTAGAGGCAATTATACTGTTCGCCGGTTAGCAGTAACCGGTTAGCAGTTAACGAGAGAAGATTTGAACCTTGGGTTGCACAGAAAGTCTATTAGGAATTAAAAAAGTCTGGAAAAAGAAGGATTAAAGAGCGATACTGTGAGGGATATAAAGGACAGTGCAGAATTTTTGATTGAAACGCAGAGTGGTGTATTTGAATTGGACAAAACATTGGCGGGCTTTTTGTCGTAATAAGCATGCGTTCATCTGATTGCCTGGTACCAGAAAAGAGCCTATTGCTTTTAAAGCAAAACGCCGAACACAACAATGTGTTTTTCTCAAGCTGAAGCAAAGATGGAATTCTTGCGTAGTACATTGACTCATACCAAAATTTAAAAAAAAAGAGCCCAGAAGCGACGCTGTGCTTTATTGTGAGTTTTCACATGGGTTCTGAAGAATCTGAAAAAGACATTTATCAGATACATCAGAAGATTCTCAATAAAGTTTAATTTTAAAGTACTTGAGAATTAATAAAAATGGCCTTAGAAGCCATTTTTGATACATCTTGGTGCTTGTTGTAAAAATTAACAGTCGTTTTACAGAAGAGAATATATTGCAGATTAATTATAATAAGTCGAATAAGCTTCAACGGTGAATTTTTTCAAGCATAAGAAACATTCTCAATTTAGATGCACCATCTGTTAAATTAATTTACAATATTTTCTTCCGACAGCCTTATCTACCTAATAGTTTCCAAATACAAACTGAATCAAAGACGTATATGGCGAAATCATAATTTCCGTTCTCAATTTTGTTTATTTTTTATTTCATTACATGGCTAAACAGCTGTCTCTTTCAACTAGAACAGTGTGCTTCTTCAATCTTTTCACCTTCTCATAATTATTATCCACCTTGTTAAGTAATTATCTGTTATTATACGCTAGCGTCATTTATTCACGTTCGCTCACTCTGTACATATGCAGCGGGAAAAAACGTTGCTTAATTTCCATGTCTTTCTTACAGTACAATATTTTATCCCACGTAGAAAACGCTATACTTTCAGCGAAACTTGTAAAATATGAATTAATTTAGGTGAGTAATTGACATTTTGAGTTTCTGTAAAGTTTCTTCAAGAATCTAAATGTACAGAGCCGCAGAACTTACTATCGCTTTTCACTATCAATCGCTTCCTTCATGTTCATAAATTTCTTTACAAATATTTGCGTGCTGAAGACTATTTGTTTTTTTTTTGGTAAGATTACCACTGCTATAGCTTCACGGGGTCTTGTTTAGCTGCAATCGTGACGGTTTTCGCAGTTAGTCCATAACACATGGAGTTGCAGTGGTAATAATCGTAGTTAATTACAGATTACCTACAAAGCTTTGGCACTGCCGCTACAGGTAAATTGATTTTCTTTATATTATTACCGGGATATTATTATTACGCATTGCGTGGTATGGTATTGCACAAAAATTGCATGAGGAACCACGCAAAACAACAACAGCTGCCAGCGAAATACTAATGTCATATTTAATTAGTACATAGAAGATTATAGGTGATGGCACGTTATTCAACGTCCTAGGTACAATACAATTTGACCATTGACTTAGCTAATGAAAATCGTCATAAATAGCTAAGTACGTGGACACCTCTAGTAATTGTATTTTAACCAATATTTGCGGTCGAGGCGAACTATTCAGGGCTCGAGTCAGTGTGATAAGCGTATAATGCTTCGACCACCACAAAAGCCAAATCTTCATAGAATCGACAATATGTTACGCATCCTATGATAACATGCTATTTGTGCCCATGCAGTCACAGGATTAATTTGAGACATTGTACGGACATTTCGTGTAGCCTTCATATCTTCTAATAATTATCATTCGGTCACCGTTTCTCTTGCACACATAAAGTAATACGTAAGTTTCTTATATTTGATATACAAAAAACGCATATGAAATTTCGTTGATGACGAAGACGTGGGGTAATTCACTTGATACAAAGATGACAGGGCGTTCTCCCGATACAAGAATAAACTAAATCACATACTTTTCTATTGTCAGATGATGCCGCACGCACATAGTTCTATAATTGGCCAGCGCATTGCTTACTAATATAGATGCTCAGGATTCGTTTTGTTAACAAACGGTTAAAGCAGCTGAATATCAATATCCTTAGGTTGTCGCCCTAGGCTACTGACCAGGTGTTTAAAGAGCAGACGATGAAAGTGTTGTCTTATTTGTCCAGTTTCCATTTGTATCGATACTTGCTAATCTTTCGCGCAAATGTTTCTTTTACTCCCACATCACCGTTGTATTCACAGCTATATATATATATATTTATATATATATATATATATGTGTGTGTGTGTGTGTGTGTATGTTTGTAATATCTACGTATAAACTTTTTGAGCTCGGAATGCAGCACACGTTACGTGTAAATCTGCCTGTGCCATTCATCTGTGAGTTTATAGGAGCCACTTCTTCGTTCTTAAAACCAACGATTATCCAATTCCGTTTTACAATCGCTCCTCAAAGATGCTTCGCTATTTCTCATGTTTTAAATTATAATTTTTGGTGAATTAACTATACAGATACAGGCGTGTCGTGTATATTAACAAGATTATCTAATAGAAATCCATTTGCTGGGTAAACTCCAATTGTGTGTGGTATAGCCCAGCATATAAATATGCCAGGCACATAAGATTTGAATATCATAAATATTGTAACGCTACATACTTTCAATATTTACAATTCTTTTATATATAGTTGTTGACAAGTATTAGGGCGTTTGATGATTTCAGATAGATACTCGTGTTTACCATTCCTGAATCACTGTAATATGAACGTAGGTTGTCACTTCTATAAAGCGGCTATCCATGTCCTTTTCATGAGTTAGTCGATTCAATATACTTCACCTACTACTTAGCGATATAACACCGCTTCTTTTTGAATTTTCCGTAGTTCGTCATCCTTTACTGTTCGATACGTGGCACCTCCATGTATTGAGAGTTTCAGCTTTCGCATCTTTCGGGGAAACAACTTGCCATATGGATGCTAAGTTTCATAAAAGACTATTACCGACCATGAAACAAGGCGTGCTCTTTTTCCCCAAAATAATCGTAGCTTTTGCATTTGCTATATAGTTTTCAACGATTTGTTTCTCTATATTGTATTCTCAACGACAGTGAACACCGCCAATCAAACATTCCTTAGTCCGTTCATCCCGAAGTGTCAATCTTCACGCCGTTTTCTACCGCAGTTTATCCACATTGTTTACCACAGTGCCTCTGGTGACTGTAGCCAGGTGCAACGTTCAGATGGTTCTTATTACTGGTACAATGCATCCGACCATGCTTCTTGCAAATATCTATGAGGAACGAAAATCGCAATCCAAAAACTATACTTTCGTCACACACCTTCAGAGAGAACCAGTTTGCCTGACAAATCAGAGTAAGCAAGGAGGTATCTATCAGCATATTCATGGAGGTGCACGCGCTCATGATAAACTACTTCGCCTAGAGCTGCCCCCTATCCAATACCTTCCTCTTGTAAAATTTACACTTCACTGACTCTTCAGTTACATGGTAACGATTAATAGAGAAGCAATACTTCGTCGGCAGTCTCCCACCAAGGATTATGTGAGTGTATACTGGAACGATTATATCTAAATATTAATTGAAAATGTAGTAATAGTGACATTAGCTGTAACAGCCAGCATGCTAGTAACATTACTATTTTATCATAAGTGCCACCAATTTCTAAAAGCCTACATTACAAATCGGTATTAGGTGGCTCTTATGCGAGGTTCGTTGTCGTGTGTGCTTCTTATTCACATTATATTTATAATAATAATAGTGCTGCGATCATTTCTGTATGTTTTGTTTTTTTTTGATAACGGTAAAATTAATTTGACATATTTAGTCTCTGACTATGATAGGGTAAATAAACAGTTACTTGCAATTCCTCTACTTTCTTTGCGCTCAATTTTCCTCTTATTCAAGTTTCAGCATATTAATCACTCGTGACCTACTCGTAGCCTTGACATAAACACGCGCATATATATATGTGTGTATGTGAAGAAAGATCTTACGTATCGGTCAATAATCGCCAAATAGAAACGTGTAGCGCATACTGTCTTACGCGTTCTCGGCTGCCTGCCCGTATCTGTCCATACGCGCATGTGTTCTTGGAATAAGTTGAATACGGTTACCTAGCCTTCATTCGATGTAAACCCGTTTTGGGCTTTTGTTGTCATCAAACTACGCCAACATGATATAATCAGAGTACACCGATGTCGTATAAAAAACGCGAACAAGCTGCCAGGCTGTTGTACATATATATATATTAACTAGTGGGAATTGTGTGTATGTATATGCGTAAAGATTTGCAGACTAATCTTTTCGATTAATTTCAAGTGTTTCTAATATAATGTTCTATCATGTTATCCTGTTTAATGTAATGGCCCATTATAAAATTTTCGAGAGGCCACTCTGATAAACATGCCGGCCTCGTCTGGCTTTTTACTGCTCGATTTTTGCATCGTTTCAAAGTTCTTCAATAATGAAATACTTTTATTATCCTAAATTGTTGTAGACATATTGAATAATAGTATTAATAATAAATATCGTTAATAATGGTACTAATAATATATATGATAGATGGACTCGCTATTCGGTACTAGTACTGATAACAGTACTTATAGTAGAGCATAATCGTCCTTAAACCGTAAACTGTGTCATTAGGACAGACTCAGCCAAAGTGGAAGAAACCCAACCAAACAAAATGGCCGTTTAAAGTGCCACTGGTTGCCAACGCCGAATGTTCCCGTCCCTACAGAACCTCTAGTCCGGCCAACAACACACATACGCGGCCGCAATCTCTCTCTGTCTATATATACATAGCTTGTAGCTGTAAGGTAATTGAATTATACGCTAAGCTAGATAAACGAGAGCTTAAAGGCTAACTTTCATTCAAAGTAACGATCTACGCAACTACGCACGCAATTTTCGTCGTATTTTTCTTGTATGTTTCACTAATATAGCCTACATCAGAATCTGGTGAGCATTTCATCTACCTCCATGCATGGTTGACGGCCATTAGGTAGGAATATCACTCATTCAACTATATGATCAAGCTTTTTTCGCCAATAGAAGTAATATGAACGGCTCACTTCCATCAATTCAGAACGAATCTTTGACAGATGTTACAAATCACGCATCAAGTACTTTCGAAAATAAAACGAGTTCATATTATCATTTGATATAGTATTAAAGCACCCAGCGTCGAATCAAACCGAGCGCACCTCTTTTTGAGCAGCTTCTTGCTTAAGTCATATATTCCGCATAGCCGAACGCTTTTTTTTGGCAGTTTTTCACCTAAAATTAGAGAGAGAAATTAGTATGATATCTCATCTTTCTGCTGTACAGCTGAACAATGCGGTCTGCGGGATGGGGCTGTCAACGCCCAGACATAGGGGCAGCGCGGCGGTGACGGGTAAACAACAACAACAACAACTACTCATTTAGAAATCGTTAGTCAGTTCTGTTAGGGCTGATCTGCTCCTTTACTTTTCTTTTCTATCGCACATTTGCTCTTTTTTTCTTCTGACATGTAATTATAGATCAATAGCAATAATAATAATCATTATAATAATACAGAGATATATGAATCAATTAGGCAGTTACTTAAAGATCAACGTCATTCACAAGAATTCACTGTCTTCGTATCGAATTCACACTGATCTGTGTCGCATTTGTTGTAGTGAATGCGTGAGTTCGTCGTAATATTATGTAGTGTGTTATTTGCCGTGTATGGTTTGTTTTTTTTTTGTTGTCTTGTTTTAGTCCGTGTTTTGTGCCTGTTCATGTGTTTGCACAATGAGCGTATACGCGATTGCCCTATGCTTTGACATCAGCATGGCCGCACTGCACGCCCAGATAGAGGAATATTGAGGGACGAAATAGGTAAGTGCCTCACGACGGAAAACAATAGATGCGAAAAAAAAAAAACAAGAACGACTGCTAAGTTGATTAAAAAGGGACATCCGGTTCAGGACCTTACAGATCTACAAAAACGTTACAATAGACGATTAGGTAATGAGATAGCAGTATGCACTATGTTCATTTATTATCCGTCGATATCTATATACTATATATATTGTTTAGAGTAAAAGCGTAAAAAATATTATTGATTTCCCTACTTGAATATTGCAGGCCAGGCTGGACCGGGATGCAGCCACGTTCAGGAAGACTAAAGAATCCGATATAAACAAATTACCTTAATTAAC
>NW_019214119.1:0-14584 GCF_002532875.2 Varroa jacobsoni
CTTGGACAATAAAAATCGAGCTAAAATTACTGATCTCGGCTTCTGCAAGCCTAACGCCATGATCTCGGGTTCGATTGTGGGTACACCTATTCACATGGCTCCTGAGTTATTCTCGCAGAAGTACGATAAACGCGTAGACACGTACGCGTTCGGCATACTCTTCTGGTATTTGTGCTCCGGGAGCACACTGTTGCCAGCCATTTTTGCCGACTGTCCCAATAAAGACTCCCTATGGAACAATGTGCGCAAAGGCGCCCGACCCGAAAGGTACGCTGGAAACCAATTTAGCTCACCAAATTGCCTTTAGCAATTCACAGCTAAAAATGACTGTCAGTTACTTCTAACCTATATAGCTAGAGCTGCTTGCTCATTATATTACCGGGTTTATCTAGGATTCATTTTGACGTTTTACTTTTCACTACGCCATAACAGACTACCGGTGTTTTCGGACGCATGCTGGGAGCTTATGTCACAGTGTTGGCATCGGGAACCCGATCAGCGGCCTCATTTGGGCGATGTTGAGGAACGCATCTTAGCAATTATGGCCGCACACGAAAAGGACGATGAGCGATTGCACGACTCAATGGAAACTGTATGGAGTGCGGAGGACGCAGTCGACTCGGCAATGTCGCACCACAATAACTACAATGGACATGCAACTCACGTGATGAATAACACTCCTTTAGTGAAGACCTCCTCGGGTCGACGAAAGCAATGGCGACCGCAGAGCCCGACAACGCCGATTCCAGCAAACGTTCCGGTCACGGCCGACGACGCGAACCCCCCAGCGAAGTGGACACCGCTCGTGCACTAGGAAAATGAACGTGACAGCTTAGGATAGAAACGTTACAGATAACAAAGTTTAGCTCGAAATCTGCTTGACTTTAGCAGAGGATCTATCATTATTTTCTTAACATTGCCTTTAGATCTTTCTATCAACCTATATGTGATATGATTTACATGTTTTTCTCATTCTTGAAAAGACAACACCGTTTGAATTATTATATAATGACTATACAAAGAGCCAAAGCGATCCTGTGAGAATAGGGTATAATTTGTATGAGTGTACACTTTCCAGCAGCAATAGCTATTGTTTGATGATATCTGACTAACTTCCACTACCTGTTATAGCATGTATAGGTGTTACTTGGGCTAAGGCTTCAGTGAAGTGTATTGCCTATATGTGTTCGGCCTCCAAGTAGGTGCGAGCACTGATTGTCATCGTAAGGTCGATTTGTCATTTGACTTCTTCTTTTTTTTCACATCTGTTTAAAGTACCTGCGTGTTTAAGTCTTAGTACGCATGTATAGAGACCCGTGTCAGTATGATTGCGTTGGTACGGATTGGCACTCAGTTGCCGAATGAGCGGAATTACTTCATTTACTACACCTGTGCTCTGCATCCGCATATCTACATTGGTACCACTACCAAGCCTCATAAGAACGCGAGCACTAACTCGAATACTGAGAATGAGAAGCTTAAAATACGCATTTAATCAGTGTACTATTAGAGACCCGGTGGCCACAAGCATTACGGGTTTACTCCTGTCGTCCTTGATAAATGAGCAGATTGGCGAAGTAGATTATTTAACGGCACTAGTCCCAGCGCAGATTAGCGTCAGACGGTTCTGCTCTGATGTCCTTTTCAGTAAAGAAGAAGAAACATTTTTTACATCGGTACGCCGCGTTTTGAAAAGATAAGTCAGCGCATGCGCAGTGCATAAGGGTGTCCATGTAGTCTGTGTGACAGGCGGTGCAGACGGGCGTGCTAAAAGGAGTTATTACGTTATTTAGATGTACAACAAACCATGTACAATGGAAATTATTTTAAGGTCATCGGTGCAAACGCGTTGGCTGGCGAGAGTTCTAACCTATTAAATTTGAATTGGCAATCGATCTAGATTGCGTATCGACTCACGCCAGAGGGCTTGGAAATGGCTGTGCACTGGCACCAACATCACAGCGGTAAAATATTATCGCTAGAAATAATAATCTTTATTATAATAGCTGATTAATTATACGATTAAAATAATCGAAATAATGTAAGACAAATTATCACTTACGACCAAAGGTATTTGCAGACTGTCGAGCACAAACACTTTTACCTCATGGAGCTTTATCGGACATTTCCGCTTATCAAGCTGCAAGTATTCTAGTTTGGTTGGGTAATTAATTTTAATAAACATTAGAAAATTTGGCGTTGTTACTGTAAACATGTTAAGTATTTACAGTATCATGATTTAACTTGCCACATGTTTGATTTTAAAGAGAAAAAAAAACACCGTTATTAGGATAAAAATGGCCGCTGTACGATGACGTGTGGCTCGGATGAGCTGACCGTTATGATGACGAAGTATGAAAGAAGGAGAAGTTGAATTTGAGCTATTTTACTGACGTTTTTCTGTGTCAACGCGCTGATTTACGCATTGTATAAAAATGGTGCAACACTCTCAACAGCGTGATGAACGAGTCACTGAAATCGAGCGAATGCCAATGAAATGTAAGTGAAGTCGTGTGTGTATAATGAATTTCTTGTAACACATATATATATATATATATATGTCGGAATCTGTCGATGAATATTTTTTACACTCATTTAAGGCCACGGCAGTAGTCGAAGTGACAGCTATATATAATTAAATAATAGAGAGTAGATTTTTGATTTTCCGTCAAATTCAAACGAAAGTTGTGCAAAACGATTCATAACGATAAACTAAACTGTGGGAAAATATGGCGCGACTCAATGGACGTAAGACAGCTAGTAAGTATATACGGCACCCAATCGTTAATCAACTGACAGAGATCTGTTCCCTGTTCATATTTATAACGAATGAATAAAAACAAATTATTTATTAACTGTCATATTTTACTGTTAACTGTTCATCATCATTCGGTGTCCGAGAAGACTCTAAATAAGTGGTCCTCATCTAGGTGTCTACGTTCGAGCTACTACTAAAGGTGGATATATCGATGTGGATTATCCTGTTCCGTACAATCGTTTTATCGTCTCACACAGCTTTCGCTACTGCTACTAGAACAGGTTCGAGATAATATCAGAACACTATTCGTTTAGTCAACGCCTGATCCGCGAATGGTGTCGAAACCCGTGTGTATTTCCTTTGCTGCCTCCGAGTTTGGAAGAACCGGCAGGTCCGAAGACGTCGCCTCATATATAATGAAGGGATAGGAATTACGCCGTTAACGTGCCTTTCCTGTGTGCTTATTTCCTGTTGCTTCCTGTGTGTTACAGACATTTGTAATGCAGTTCAGGACGCTTTGGCGCATTTTTTCGTCGATTTCCACCGATCCAATTCAAATACTTGATACTGTCCACTCAGACGGCCCGCTGCAGGACGGCACAAAGTGTGTTTACAACCAGTTTCGAGCCTAGACCATTTCATTGGATGTTTCACGATTAGTTGCCTAAATGACTAAATTACTTTGGGCAAAGTGTCACGATGATTCTATCTTAAATAAATAATACCTTTTTAAGGGAAACATTTACGAAACACAATCGGCAGGCTCGACGCGTAGCCAGCATCGATCAGACTGAAATCTCACATTCTTATAACAAACGGAGAACATAATCTTTATTTACGTATTTTTGAGCAGAGGTCTGCATGGTAGATCATTCCTGTATCTTTAAATCAGTTCAGATACTTGTTTGTGTTGGACTGACCTAAAAAATATTCGTTCACGTATTAGGTAGGTGTCGAATGCAGGCTTCTTTTTACTTCGAAATGAACGATCAGCGGTGAAGTTCCATGTTTCTCAATTGCTACAAATACAAAGTAGAATGCAACTAAATATTGATGAGATTGGACCTTCCTCGCACCAGGAGGCCTTTGCGTCACCGTAACAATTCAAGTGCAACAACTCCGAGGAACTACACCCGACACGTTCACTAGTGCACGTTATGTACGCCCCGAAAGACTTTATTTAGAAAACGTGTTAGCGAAAAGAAAATACTTAGTGATTTTGCATGATACTATGCGATCTAGAACATTCGACCGCGTGGTGTCGCTCCGGTGTCCTGCGTCTAAGCTAGGGAAAACAAGTAAGTTCGAGAGGACTGTTTGTTACCCGAAGTGACTTTGAAACTAGCCGATCATCGCTGGCAGTGTTCGTACGGTTGCTGTAATGAAATCATTGCTAAAAATTCACTGAAAGCCGCGGACAGCGACTTCGACAAATGCAAATATATTGTCCCTCTGCACTTGTACATCATCTAGCTGTTATTTACGTTGTCTGTTAGCAAAATTATCTAATGCGTACTATAAAATATAAAAGACTTGGCCAGTTTTCATGTCGGCTCCTACGTGCATAAGCGAGTCGTATGCGAGGAAGAACCTGTGGAAGAAGCTCTGTCATGTCAAGTTTTCGAGTGCACAATTAAGGTATCTTGCCAAATTTTAGTGGGACGGACTGAATCCAGAATGCTAATAGGAATAGAAATGATCCGTCTAGTGTTTAAGAGAGAAGTGTTACACGTTTCTTCACGAAGTATGCCCTCGACTGTTTGTCGTTAGTCTGCAAGGTACACGATTGCCGTGTCCGTCCTAGCTGTACGGTGAGTAAAGGCTACGCAGTTTACACTAAAAAATCTCGAATATATTTATATTGACACAATAGATCACTAATCGCGGTTAGGGACACAGAGATGACTGATTGCTTGCATTTCCTGCTCGGTATTTAATCAAAAACTGATAAGTTGCAAATTTAGTCTGTATTTAAACAAATTCGTTCCATCGTGAATAACTCGCCTACTATTTCGAGCGTGTAGAGCTGCCTCCGTTGTTCGAATCTGACCAGTACCGTATAGGCGTAGAAGCTGATAGAGCCAATTCGAAGCTGGCTCTGGACTTCTGTGTAGGGATTCCGTGTAAATGGGGCACGAAGTATTTCATATGCACGAGGCGCTACAGAAGGGGCCTTGGACTGATCACTCTATAGACCTCCTAAGTAACTGTCATTGCGCTTTACTGACAATTTACACGGATAATGATAAGGAAACTGATAATATAATCTTAACAATTCGTTCTAAAGAAAACTTCGTACTTCCCCTTCCGTTCGCCTAACACACACAACACATTTCACTTCTGCCGTACGCTATCTATCGGCACAAGCACTGAGTACTTTGAAGCTTGTATGCAAATTCTATAAAACAGTTTCTTCGGAACAAATTTAGTGTGTGCTTCGTGCCCAAGAATTTTTTCTTTGAATTTAACCGTCCCCAAGAGGAATCAGCAGATCGAATGGCTCCTTAACGCAACACATTGTCGTTATCACTAGTATTTTATTGAGGGACATTATTGGGCCTGATTGACACGATAGTTGGACAAACATGAAAAACGGAAAAGGCGCAGATTAGCGATCATAGAAAATATTCTCTTTAGAAAACGATTAATTTTTATGAGGATGTGTAAGGCCTATTTGTATAAAATAAGCACTATCCACTTTAATAACATTAAAAATTCGATGATTTGATCGCTAAAACAAATTAGTAAAAAAACAGAGTAATTTTCTCTTTGCTAATAAAAATAAAATTCATCTTATAGGCCCAACGGTGAGCTAACAAATTAAGATTTAAAAAATAATCAAATTGGGAAGCTCGGTGCATTCGTTACAGCGTAACGTAAATAATTAATCACTTATGTTTTTGTTTTTTCCAGTAAAAAGTTGTCTGGACAATTCAGCTTGGTCGTCTTTCCGGAATAAGTAAAGGTCTTTAATCTGCTTTAAACAGACTGGATGACAGGTATTGTGTTGCACCGCATTGTTAACTAGATATATATGTATTGAAATTGAAAGAGATGTTGATGAGGCAGAAAGAGAGCAAAAAAACACTAGCGCTTTTACTATAACGCTAGGATCAACAACTCTATGGGCAAATGCTTTTCGCCGCACCAATTTAGGGCGGTAAAACCTAGCAAGTTGTTGTGTCTTGTGAGCACCTACTAGACGCTCCTGAGCTGCGCTCTTCTTTTACCATTGGACAGGGTAACTGCAAGTCTAGGTAAATTTCTAAGTTTCTTCGTACGCGGATATTACGGATTAGCGCGACTCATAGCACACGCTAACATACAGAGTGATTCTGGAGGACAATGATGCAGTCTTCTGCTGGCCAGCTCGTTAGTGCGTTGTTCCACGTCACCTGAAGGAACGTGGCGTCGTGTAGAAACTACACGGTCTATAAACTCGCGTTGTTCCTACCAAGGGGGTCTGGCAGACGCATATGCGTCATTTCTTTACATGTAGCATCGCAACAGTACGGTGGTGGCAGACGAAACTAGGACGAGCACGAGCCAATCGTCCAGCGAATCTAAACCATTATTCTTGCCTAGCTAGTTACTTGACTGGTTCGAGACAAATATATCGTTTAGAATGATCGTACCGTACATCTTTGTTATATTACTTTATATTGCAGATACAAAGTCGGCTTGGTTTTTTGCGCTTGTCACTTCAACATCTGTTTGCAGCCTGAGTCCAGAGAACACTTTTGGTGACGCATACACGTAAACTTTCAGATTAAGCAATTAAATTTAGTTCGTATAGCAGAAAACGTTTCAACGTATGAACTAATACAATTTAAATAGCTACAACGGTCAAAATATAACGATTCATTAAAAGCGATACCCGTTATGTGCGAACACTAACGAAAGAACAAAACGAGCAACGGTACATACGAAATTGGCGCTGGGCTGGTTTGCACTGACAACTTCCAATGCTGGTTGAAAAGTCGTATGAGCGTATATGGTGCACTCAGTACGTGCTATACGTATCCCCGTCTGCCTGTCGCAACAAGAACTGATGCTGGGTGAAACCTAGTTTACTGCAGATAATCTTACGCCTTTACTAGCTTACAAACAAGCATTGAAGTTGAATCTGAAGTATTCTGTTAAAAATCTAGTAAAATTAAGTCAATAACTAAAAAGGTGCTCTTCGTGTCCTAACTAGAATGAAAACATTAATTCGTTCATAAAATTTATTTTGCTGGCTACTATAAGGGCAATTGCTTAACACACTATACAGTTAATATTTCGAGCTATAGTTACAAACAAAGAACCTGGTTCCTCCAATGATTCCATGCTCATTATGATAAAATTATATTACTAAATAGAAATGTTGAAATATACATTTATTGCGCAGCCTTTTGTAAAGAAATGAATTAACAATGTTATGTTTTGATAGAGAAAAATCTAATGTTGCTTTCAAATCGTTCAATGTTTCCATGGTTATATATATATATATATATATACATATATGGCCATAGAAACGAACGTACTGTACCATATATATTCTAGTTTTATTTACCCTATTTAGTATGACTTCAAATTTTAGATTATTTGCGCCTTATAAAAAAGGCAGATGATCCCTGCTTGTCCAGTTGGGATATGGCTACAAATGCTGCTACTAAAACTAATCAGGTCTCCGTTAGACAACAAAGAACTGCCTTAGATTTCGCACGTCGTACATATTTGCATACATATAGAACTAGTTTGTGTATCATGATAAAGACAACAATCTTTAGTGAGTTCTCTCTTTCCATTGACCTATATATATATAGACGTCAAGTACATTTTCAAAACAATAAGTTCAGAAGACGTTGACTCGGAAAATCTCTAAGTTTGCCTGAAATCGCCACTAACCCTTTACAGCGTTCACCAAAGTTTGGCTTCTTCTGTGCCAGCTTTTGTGTGGATCTTTCTCTTTTTTTTTGTTTTTATGCATACATATTACTAGCTAAACGTGCACTTATAAAACAAATCAGGAGAGTTTCAAATCTGCCTAATGTTTCTTCGCTTTCTATAGGCTTACGTAGTGCCTCGGGCACTCTGTATGCACGTCGAACAGCCAAATCTTCTTATGCCCTTCCCAATAAAAATAACCAACCAAAAGCCTCAAACTTTTATGAGCAAATTACTTAGGCCATGGCAGAACTTCCATTGCTGTCCACGATGTGATAACTTCAGAAGTGAGTGAACGAGATTCCCCCCTTGATAACACTACAACAACAGCACCAAATAGATGCCGATCACTACAGACTAGCGGAAAAAAATGGTGCGCGCTTTACTAAGCATGCGTTTATTGACATATCGTTGAATTTTGGCGCCCTCAACGCTGAAAACATGCAGTTAGCGCCATCTGTCGACGTCCTCTTCAACTACCCGGCCCTTCCCTCGGTGCTTCGAACGGCACCAGCAGCAACGTTGCGCTGTGGCAGGTCATCACCGAGGAGCGGCAATATCAGCATCATTACTACTAGTAATAGCGACAACAGTGGTACGACCGGCAATAGTATCCGCGGCTGCAAGGGAGCAAACGAGTGGTGTCTGCTGCACCTTGACGAACTGAGGAATGTTTGCAGCAAGTCTGCCCCTCCGCCTGTCGGGCTCTCGCTGCTGGTGTCGCGGCAGGCGGTTCGTGTGCGCTGTCGTCGTGTCGTCCGCGTAGTATCGCCGCCGCTAATGGTGTGCTGGTGCGCTGTCTGTCCTGCCATCGGGACGACGACGGCGGCGACTACGGGTTGTCGTCAAGCAGCGGGCACTGAGAGGAAATTCACCAGCACTACCCATAGCAGTTGCAGTACTACAAGTGTTCCGGATACGATTGTCTACGAGGAGACAGCGACGGCAGTTAAAACAGAGCTACAGATAGTAGCACGGTAGAATCGCAGTTGGATTAGCGTAAAGAGCAAAAATAGCTACTGTCTGAGATTTTAAATGTAGAAAGGTGAAGAACGAAGGCAACGCTTAGCTTAGGATATTGACAGTTGCGAGCAGAATACGTTCGGTGAAACTTTATGCGAATAGCTCGATTTACAGATTCAGCTGCGAAGAGTTTCTCGCTTCATATGCTTACGATACAATATCGCAGTAACACACGTGAAATTGGCAGCGGCCGAATAAGAGTTCGGTGAGCGTCAACAGGACTCGACGAAAAAAGGTATCCGTTCGCGAAAGGATTGTGCTATACACCTCCGAGGATACTTAACCTACTTTTTCCGCTGGTGCATCAGCCGCTCCGTCGATATCTCGATGATGGGTCTGCTCTCGTCTTTAAAAGTATGAGAATCAGCATGAGGCTCTGATATGCATGGTGTACAGTGGGATCACTGACAGAAACAATTTTACGGTATTATGTGGCTGGATAGTTGGTCGTATAAAATAGTAGTATGCCAAAAACGTAATGTGCGAAGTGTCTACATTATGGAGGATTAACACGACCAGACGATAGCGGAGGAAATTGTCGTGGCATCGAAAAAGAGAACATTTGGTGTCTTCGAGAGGATAAAAAGAAGGAAGGTGGACGTATCGATTAATCGAAAGGTATGCCCTTGTTATCTGTGTCCATGCTTAGTTGTTCTTCCATGAAATGACTTACTTACGATAGCAATATTTTCCCGAACAATCGACAGTAAATTTATCAAATTCATTAGACATAAACATAAAAGATCTAACCGACCCGCCCATTGGGGTGACATATATGACGTCTTATAAAGGATAAACCGTAATAAAAAACGGATCTGGTCTAACAAAGTCTTAATCAATAAATCTCAAATTTAAGAGTCATACATACGCTGACTTAAAAAAACAAACACTGAAGATTATTGCTACTGCTTCTCTTACTGCTGCTGGTCTTGTAACTGAAAACTCGTGATTTGTAGCGGAACCAGACAGCATGCGTAGTCAGCTCATTAGGCACCGGCGCTCTCGTCGCTGGTTTTCATTCATTGGCAAAAGGGATTCATACCAATCATCTTCAGGTGCTATTGCTACAAGACCAACAAATGATTGTACATATTAGCTCTAAGTAAATACTTCGTGTATACATGTATTTGCTCGGAGCAACTATCGGTATGACTAGTTCCGTAGCGAGTGACACCGATCGAAGCTGTCACACCCACAACGCTAACGTATATAATTCGCCTTCGTTATTCTTCGATGAAAAAGCGTGCCGCTACGACGTTAGTATTAGGCGACAAACAATCAGTCTAGAAAGGTGTTATCTCTGAGATGTTACCACCAATTTTTATGCTTCGGGTACTCAGAGATGCCATCGACGATTTGACGTTATGCAGTGCCGCACATCGGCTATAACAAATGCATGCCCAATGTATCAGGTACCTTCGAGGGGCGGTCATAGCCCTTCTTACGCGGCCATTCGTCACTGCCACGGCAAGACGACAGCTGCAGTAACATGATGCACCCACTATAACAACCGCAGCAGTAGCAACAACAGTTTAGCGCCAAACAACGGCCCTTCAGGAAGATTTTGTTGAGAGGAGTCCCGACCAAAGGCCCGTTGCCCGCCATCGACGTAGCTTTCAACATCGTTGTAACATCATCACATGAAGCCCTCCCTTCTCCCCCCGCTCTGCTTTTAGCCCCATAAGATGAAATTATTTCGTTTTGCAACCATAATTTGTGTTAATAGCAGATACAAAACAATGACAGTTGTTGTTACTATTATTATTATGACTGGCATGTACACATACAGAAAAATGGGCACGTAAGTATAAATATGTACGTGCGCAGTACCGAATCGCGACTCATGCAGTCTTTAGAAAATGATTACTCACTGAAAAAAAAACGTTTTTGTTAGAGCTGTAGTCATATTATACTGTCGTAGCCAGGTCAAGCGGCTGGCGGAATTGTTTGTTGTTAATTACAAATGTATATGTCAAGGCGTACCCTTATCTGCTACCATGTTATGCAAATGGCTACCATGAACTGTTGACAAGTTCATGGTAGCCACTTGCAGCTTTGCCCCACGTCTGACAGAATTGAAAATACGCGATCACCCAGTTGGATTTTTTGGTATTCTTCAGATTGAACATCATTTATCGTTTTACAGAATTCACGATCCTGTCATATTCTACCGCGACGCGCATAAAAAATGGTATAAGCATTTATAGTAATTAGCTAGATGACTATTTCCATTCTGGTAAGCAGCAGCAGCAGCAGCAGCAATTAAGGTGCAACGACAAAAAGAACTGTTTTTTTATATGTTTTTGATTCGCGCGACTCCGACTTTGTAGTTCGATAATGGCTGCATCACTTTAGTTGAAGAAAGGAAAGCCATTTGGTACGTGGGCGGTGTTCTGATACAGTATTACATATCATTTTTACATCTGCGGCGACCGTTGTCCATAAGAGTATTATGCGTCTCGCAGGGCCCCATGGATCAAAATTTTACTGATTAGAGAATTCAATTTTACTCTATGAGTACTTTATCCAAGTACATACATACATAGAAAAAGTCGTAAGCGTGGTAAATGCGGCGATCTGTACACCTTGCCATTGGTCGTAACGCTTTGGCTAGATGTATACTATTTTACTTAAATGTAAGCAAGATAAACATGTGAGAATTGGCATCTACTATAATGTCCGTTTTCTATTCTTTTTTAACGTATATCCTGTGAACACACCGTTGAATAATGATTAGCTGGAGAATATTGCAATAAGCTTAGCGATGCTCAATTGGTCGGCTTAAACCTTCCACCATTTAAACGAAAAAGAACAGGCATAGTAAACGTTTCCATTGGCTTTATAATGAGGACCCGAAACGAAAACAACGCAGAAACATGCTTCTGCGCTCGTTTATTGGTATTTTTGTGGGCTCTCTGGGCGTCTTCGTGAAGCCCAGTTGTAATTCTTAGGTGTGAAGAATGGCGCTACCTTTACTCTGTCGCATTAGCATCCGCTAACGTGAACGGCTTACCATCAATACACGCTCAATCGTTGACTTACAAAATCACTTGATAAACGCTAGTTGCTTTGTCGAAGCTTCTCACGCGATCAGCTAACATCCAATTACAACCATCGTTTATAGTTTTTAGTCCCATCCTGGACATTGTCGTCTTGAGCACGGCAACGTTAGTTGAAATATCAATTATACTTATTTTTGTCGCTTAAGTGTCATTGGCACTTTACCTACGTCGGTACTTTGTAACTGCGCCGCCAGAGGTCGATATCGAGTGGAGATGAGGCCAGTTCCGCAACGACACAAATGACGACGACGATGCTAATGCTAACCCTTTCGCTTTGCCTTCAAATGTCTCGCCATTCGATGACCTGAATGCCATGAGGGACGCGTAATCAATGGTGAGCGAATGAGAGAAAGAAGTTCTCACTGGACCGGAGCGTCCCCTGACTGGCTGTCTGTCTGCTGCTTACAAGTCAGCCTGTTTTGTCGTTCCTAGCGCTGACTCCGGCTATACGTTTCAGCGCTAACTCGGTTATTATCATGGCTTGGATGTTTGTTTTTTCTAGCCGTTGCCGCCGTCGTGGTTAAGCAACCTTTCGGTAATGTTACTACGGCTGATTATGTTGCATTGCAGCGCAATAGTGGTTAGTGCTTACGATGGACACGATGTACACAATGCGCGGCCTGTTCATTTGCTTGTGCTTACGTCATTGTTGTTGTCGTTGTATTTATTAGTTTGCAGAATATGTTTTGATCGTGCTTCTTTCTCGGCTCATTGTTGTCCATCTGCTCGTTCATTTTACGTGTCGGTTTTTTCCCTCTCAAATCCTATCTTGGAACCCTGATTTCGTCATCATTGATGACGCAGCAGCATCGGTGATCCTTTTTTTTGTCCATTTGTTGACGACGACCACCACTACTAATAGCCGCTTCTTCATTTCATGGCTAGAGAAAGCCTGCAGAGACAAAACAAAAGATTATCTATTCCGATGTCAGACAATATTATTATTATTATTATTATAGACATTGTAGTTTCTTCAGAAATTTTTTTAACCGGCAAATTCTACAAGCACAACAATATGTCTCATATCAGTGGCGAACAGTTTTGCTGTGGATTTCAGCTAATACAATGGTCGGCCTTTGTCTGGAAATACGAACCGCCTATGATCGGCAGCAGTAGTTTACGTTTCTGAGCGAGCTAACATGGAGTTAAAACAGGCCATCCATCAGTGACGGGGTTGTTTTTTCTGCTTACATCGGGTATACCTTACCAAAGCAATGTCTTGGATATTTATAACTTAGTTATATAGCGTTAAAATAGTCCTTGAAAGCGTTCCCAAAAATGTTCAGTAGAAAAGCATCTTGTCTTCTCCTTGACAAAAAAAAAATCAGTGTTTCGGTCGTGCTTTACTACATCAACAATGATAGCAAGCTAAGCTGATTACAACCTGTTAAATACTGCAGGTCGTTCCGAAGTGAGAGATAACACGGAGTGCTCGATGCGTTGTATACGGACAAACATTTTACATTTTGAAAATGATTAATGGTGTGCGACAGGGATCTATCCGTACAAGTTTTAGTGGACGGAGCTGGAGGAATCGGAGTGTTTTGTGATTTATGACGAACCACTTACTTTATAGCAATAAATGATGCCGTAGTCAGAAGCCCTAGGAACCGTATGTAGAATAGTACGTGCATCCAGCCATATACATGCAAGTGTAACGAAAATGTTGGCCTAATTTTATTCGTTGCTAAGCCTATAATGCTTGTAATTATGCAAGGAATCAACATCACTTCTTAGGAAAAGTTCTTAGCTAGTCGCGAGCTAGTATTAAAGAAGCTACAATCATTATCGGAACCTGGCACTACTGACTAAACACATGCTTATTCCTGCCTGTGGTTTAAACAGTAAAATAATGTTCGACGTTATCTATAATGGCTTCTTTGTTTACTATACACTAGTACCGTTCGGAATTGCTTCTAGATAGCGTCTAACCGTTCCTTTTGTATTCCGCATTTTATTTATATGTAAATCTAAATGAGCTACAACTATTAACAGGCCGTATAGATCAGCACACCAATGTGGTGCGTAACACAAATGTTCTTCCTTTTACGTTGTCCGGCGGACCGCGCCGACTAATAAACGTTGTTCCTTCTCTCTCGCTCTTTAGTAAATGAATCAGCTGCCTATTTGATTACCTATTTATCAGTTATCAGTATGTTTTTATAGCGTGTGTGTAACCCTCTCGATGTGCTAAATCAAAGGAAGACCATTGCGGCGGAAAGTTATCAATTACACTGTAGAGAACCTGTCTCGAATCTTGAATAGGCCTGCGGATGGTGATAGGGTCCTGCTGCTATCACTATAAAAAATAAATTTACATGGTAAACTTTAAATGATCCCCCGATGGCAGAATTAATTATATTAAAAATAAAGGAGTTGTGATTTGTCCGTGAGTCAACGGAAATTGTCATCATTATATTATATTCTGCAAGTAACAAGGGTGGTTCAAGACGTGGTTCGACATGTTGAAAGATAAATGAAAGGAAATGTTTTTCCAATATGCCAGTGACCTGAATTAACACATTTTTCGGCAGTTACGATCTTTTCACTTACTCTATGGTTATCTTATAGCTATACGAAAACAACCTAAGTAATTACGTGTCAATGTTCGTCGTATCTGGAATGGGAATTCTGTCATTTTTAGCGCTGTCCCTGAACAAAAATAGGCGTTCCGACAGAATATTCTGCCTGCAATCACGACTGTTCGATAGAACTATTGTAAGCTTCAATCAAGACCTGAATTACTATTTAGTTTCAAAACATTTTCTAGTTTGCAATCCAGTTTTTACTGGTAATTATATATATATATATA
>NW_019214119.1:14684-58952 GCF_002532875.2 Varroa jacobsoni
CTATTCAAGTACGGTATATACAGAAAAAATTAAAACCAAAATGATACTTGGGCCGATGACAGCTCAAAAATTTCAAAAACGACATTCGAAACAGGTAAAAAAGCGCAGAAAATTTCAAAAAGACTAACCAGCGAATTTTATTTAGACGACCAAGTTGCCAATTGATATTCTCCATTTTGCCTTTAATGTCCGTATCGAAAATTTAGCCGTATTAACAATAGCTTTTTGAACTGCTTGCGAATTTCTGGAGCCCTTTAAACTTCGGTCCCATTAAGGATCTTTCGGTTTCCCTTATGGAAGCTTTTTAGAAGCTGCATGGAAATGGAAAATAATGTAGACCGTCTATTTGAAGCAAAAATAAAATTTCCCGCTTCAGTGTTGGCTAGTCTAATACGAAATGACCAGGTAATGGCTGATCCTCGCAGAAATTCCGAATAGGTCGTTTGCCACGACGAGTTCGTTGTTTTGGTCTAAAGAGAACCGATGCTAGAAGTTACAAATAAACACATTCTCGTTACGACAAACAGCCCGTTGCAGTTGTTCCCGGGTTTTGGGCACTCTATTTTCAAGAATTACACCGTTACCTCCTTTGTCGCTTCCATCGTCGTCGTACTTGCTAAAAATAATCTAATTAGTCATAAAGCGTCGCAGCGGTTCAGCGTAAACATGCATGGAAGTTCGTTATCAGCGTCTGTGTCCAAGCGATAATATTGTATTACATGCAATTAAAAGTATAGAAGTACAACTGTATCGTGCTATGTTGACGTTGTTTCAGCTCGTTGTAGTAGACATATTTGCAGAAGTCAATCAAAAGCGAAAAGTTGACTAATCAGGGAAGTGAGCGAACTGTGATCGAAATCATTCTCGCTCAGGGGCTCATTCGAACGGGCTTTCTAAACATAGTTCCAGTTTATAGTGGGCTATAGGCAATGCTCTTTCATACCAGTCTAACGTGTTTACGGTAAACAATTAGTGTGTGACTTCACATGGCGTTCAGCGTAATTCCTCCAACCGGTGATGTGCTGTGCTCAACATGTAAACGGTCAAAACTGTTAGCGCTATATCAGCTTCTGTTTTCTACTTGTCATTTTTATGCTCGACATTGCTGCTGATCTGATTGAAGTGAGCGAAAAACCGGTACTTTGAAACCCTTGGTAGTCCTTGGCCCGAGATTATTCAGAATTAAATAGTCGAAACCGAATAGGTCTTAGTAACAACCGCTAATTGATATTGATTCTATATAAATATTAGATCTGATTTATGTAGGCGATATGACGTATATTTCATAGAAATGATAGGTTCGTGAAAGGTGCCTAGTGCACTTTCAGCTCGCCGAGAATAAACAGGGGTGGTGAAAAGGCGGGCACGACCAACTTAATGAATCCATCCCTTAGAAGGAAGTCGACTCTTTTTCGTGGGAAGCGATAGACAGTCGCTCTAGCAAAGCAGCACGATACGTTAGCATATGACTAACAAAAGTAAAAGCCAAGCCATATGCGAAGAAGATCTGAAGTGCTGAAGCTGTTTGTTGTTTGTTGCTATAATGCTATACTCCAGTAAATTCCAAATATTAATCTTTGTGGAACTGGAAGATAAAGGTCCAGGATTCGGTTCTATTCATAACATAATTGCGCAAACAAGGCCGCACAACTATAGTGGTCAGATTGCTGTGAATATGTTTTTTTCCTAAAAAATACACTTATGTATCGTATTCAGTTAGCAAATAACTGTAAAATATCGTATTTACTATTAAGAAGTTAGAGGCAGCCGTTATTTTGTCGTCAAACTTCTCGTTTGGTAACTAGACGCAGGTAACAATAGATCGTACTTAGCTAGACGCGTAGCATACAGCGTAAATGTATCTGCATAAATGATGAGTTTAAGAAACATGTCTTGTTGATGAACCAACAAGTAAGCACACGTATTTACCTCTCTACAAGAAATTACGTGATGATCCTCACTAGTCTATGGTGCATTGCCCTCTTTTGCCAAATTACAGCAGTGCGGAGTGTTCCGACGAGGGTAGTTGCACAGGATTAACCATGCGCGAAATTGAATTGATCAATATTATATCTATATACACAATATAAGCCATAATTTGTTTCTGTCAAAACTGGGACATGCTGGGTAAGAGTTTTTTTTTAAGTAAGTGAAATAACAACTTGATACCTACGTGGTCGGTCGGCGTACTGCAACGTCGTTGTATGAAATGTCACTGCAGTTGATTGCAGAATCGTGCTTGTTAAGTTACAATTATATTGTTCTATCCTTGATGGTGTCCACTGAGTCAGACAGCGTTAACTACTACCATGTCCGTCTCGCAATAAAGTAGGACATATAGCATTAAGCTAAGGACCCATGTGAAGCTTATTTTGTAAGAGCGATTAGCAAAGGGTATCAAATGATGCTTTGATAACAAGCCCGATCATCCGCTTATTATTGGAATCACTGGTTCGGTTCTGGTCAGCGGCGACAGCGCTCAGAGCTAGATTGGGACCTTCAAGCCACCGTTTTAGCTATAATTAGAACTATTATATTGGAATGAAGTAAAATACGTCTGCCAGATAGAAAGGGAACATCCATAGTGTGTCTCACGATGCCGGATGCGAGTAAGGCAGCTGCTAGTTGACTAATGGTCATTTTGATTTCGACTGCCTACGTCTTTCGTGATCTACTCTGCGATTTTGCACGCACTGTAGCTTAAGAGCAAAGGAAAAACTTGCCACAATGTGTAACGTTTCATCTTTTTGTTGTTATAACTTTAAATTTACATTATTGTTGTCTAATGAGCAGCAACTAATGTCTGCGTTATACAATGCGATTTACGATAGGTGAAAAGCTGGATTAGTTTTACAAAAAAAAATCCCTCTAATCTAGCTATTCTATGTGGTTGTACGTTTCCTGGAAGACATTTCTCGAAGAAATCACTCGAATACCTCGTATTTTGACTCTACTTAAACAAAACATAGATCTGTTAATAATTATATCAGCGCGATATTTCGTATTTATACAAAAAAGTCAAATATCAGCTGACAGGTTTGCCCTTGACGCGAGCGCGTCTGTTGGAATATAGAAGGATATGCTGGTATGTCACCAGAACAGAAACAACAACTATGACAGTAACGGCATTACCTGCCCGAATCGTATGGTGTTTTTAAGTTTACATTTCCATAAATCCTTTTAGTGATGCCGTTGACCAAGTAAGCGAGCTTCTTAAATGACATTTTTACGTCAGACGAACACTAGAACGGGAACAGAGCTCGTTTGCTATTTGCTACAATTGCATAGGAGCTATTGCGGATGCAGGACAAGTATCTAAATCAACGACGTCCTATCGCTACAAAGCCTTTTCGTTTGCGGTACGGGAATGGGTGTTACGGTAATCGTGTAAGATCAGTATCAAGTTTTAGGGCGTTCCTCGTTGAAACCGCTACCAAAATATGCCGCGCATCATATCTCGACTGGCCTAACACAGTGGAGTGGACTGACTGTTCGTGGAACCAACCAGGTAGGTATATAGCTAACTATCGCAAAGTTGATATGACTGCTCGTGTGTGCCGCAGTACCTTTAGGTTTACTGCCCCCTACATGTAACTGCTTCACCATGAAGCCGAAAACCTGTAGTTGATTTGTGTTTAATGTGTGGTACGCAACAAACTCGGACAAAATTCGAAAAGTGTGAACTTTAAAGAACATTTGTGCGTTTATTTAAGGACGTGTCCTCTTTGCAACGGATAAATTGGTGCTTCTATCTTCTGTACATTTCAAAGCATTTGAATATTTCTAAGCCGACTTCTGTGTTTTCCAACTGGCAAACATGAAGATCGTTGATATGATTCCGTCGGCTGAGTTGAAAGTCTAAATAGAACGTTTCGAGTACGCATTGTTCCCAGAGTAATAAGCTATGACATTGTGGCTTAATAAGCTATGAATCATGTTAAAAATTGTGGGTTGTAAGCACGCTGTTACTGTTATTTGTTTATTATATTATTATTACTATTTGCTTTTTAGTTACAAACAAATTAATTACCAGACGATCTAACTGGTATTGGCTTTTTTTCACTCATTGATGCCATAGGAGAAGTAAAACGTGTCCTGCCAAACGCACCATTTCTTTTGAAGCGCTTAACCGATGCAAAATATATTCTTTGTTGGGAGATGTCATTGCTTTCCAATAAATCATTTTCATCCCTTCGGTTCGATTTGTTCGCTAATTTAGCCTCAATTTGCCATAGATATTTATTAGTATACCGCATCCGAATCACCACTAGCCATTAGTTTATCGTTGGTCGCAACTGACAGAGGCCAGCTTACCCCTTTTTTTTTGTATTTTCCAACGCGTGACCAGACATGAAACCGCACCAATCTTTCAAGCCTATCTTATGTGTAGAGCAATCAAATTTGAAACAAAGTATTAGGTTGGCTAGACGGTCTGGCATGATTCATATCATGATGACTTAGTTGGCAAATGGGTTCAATCGATCGCTTCATTATATGAGCAGCATCTGTAATTAGATAAACAGAATTATCTATGGACGTTGTCCAGTTCTTACCCGCCGGCTGTTAAGAATCTAAAGGATGCCATACCATTATTTACGCAATGATCGATTATGTGCCAATACGTAGGCCTTACTCTGATTCTGATCTTTACGGATGAATTTACCGAACGCACATTATTGTGTGTCCGACCACCATGTGTCTTGCGCGCTCTCTTGAATGTCTCGATAAAGACATCCTCACATAGTGGTCAAAAAGTAAATGATAAATTATAAATCATGAGCGAGGCCATTAGCATAGTCATAAAACCAGATACTTTGAGAGATTCTACGAAACTCGGGCTGTTGCAGATTACACTTCTGGCCGCGTGACATATGGGTACGTTGAGCCTTTGCAGGATCAACGGTTCGTTTCAGTTAGTTAGTATTTTTCCTAGCGCTAAATTAGGACGCACTTTTTTAGTGTCTTTTTTTTTTTTTTAATTATTAATCAATACGTTTATTGCTTCAAAAGCGTTCTGCAAAGTGTAATAGCCTCTCAACGACCGAAAAGACACTTGTTTAGGTGGCTCGCTAGGCTGCAATACGCTGGAAATGATTTAATGTTCTGTGTAACACTTTTTATATTGAACAATATTTTCATGTATTCTTTATGAATGTTAGACCAGCATCGTTAGGTTTTTAAACACACGTCAATTGTAATACACCATTCCAGCCTAAAAGCAGCAGGCTTATAGATATTTACTGACGGTTGACCCTAGTTTTTCCTATTTTTAAGAATTTTTCCTGTTAAAATCGAGTGGGCAAGCATAACCTGCCCAGTAATGAGTTATTTATAATACACCGTCATCCAGAATCGTGATTATTTAAAAACCCATGTACCAAATCCCCTTGTGACACGATAGTAGTCAGGTTTTAGTTATTAAAAATTGTTATTATTGAATCCGATCGACTCAATCGATGACCAAAAGTTGGCCACATTTTGAGCAGCATGCCTCAAAGTTTATTGTCGGAAAACTGATCTGAAAACAAAGATCTGGTGAGGCGAAGCATAACAACTAGCTGAAGAAGTGTACGAACGTTCGTACAATATTAATAGATGACTGAGTTCTTCATTCTGGGCTTTTCCCTTTTGTGCCGTCACGATGTTTTCTGTCTATATTTCATAGTTGACAGCGTCACCGCGTGTTGGTACGATGAAAAGCAAACAGATAATTCGACGGCTGCTGACGAATCAACACAGAGTCCAAGCCAATAACGAGGATCGAAAAATCGGGCAGACCTATTTATGCCCAACGGCTGGCTGTCTATAATGGCGACTCTCTATAGCCTGAACACTCGTTTTTATCTGTAGTGGCTTACTTTGTCGCCAGTTGCAAACGAGTGTCCTTCTTATCAATATCATGAACATTGCCATCCTCATCAGCATCTTCGTCACGAACGACTCGTAACAAACAGTGCCGAAGAATGCCAACTCTGCGGGCATGTCAAACTTGCATCACTCGAATCAAAGCAGCCTTCAGCTTTCAGCAGAATACTTTATAACATTAATTAATGCATGGATGAACTATCGATGCTCTAAGCATAGGTGCGATAAGCTTGGACACTACAAATATAGCTCATAATAGGAAGATAAGAAGCTAGCTATTACATAAAGACGAGGCGAATCAATCTCGGCCTATCTATATATGATTGTAAGTTTATATATATATATATATATATATATACTAGCCTACACTAATAATCCTAGTTTTTTTCGTCGCTACTGCTCTATAAAAACAAAGTGCTGTTCGAATAAATGATATTGGTGCTAGCACTACTGTGTCCTCATTGCAAGTTGAAATCATAGGCTTGTAGCAGAATACATGCAAAGCCTGTAGGAATCTGTGTAGATGAATATACGGCTAATCTGACGGCGACTCTTCTGTTGTTAGGATACGTCAGCCACCCGGTAAAATTCTCTCGAAGTTCTATCAAAGAAAGTTTTGCTGTGAAGATATTCGTCAACATCATTTGCCTTTTAAGTTCACGTTTCGGGCTTGATGGTTCTGAAGTCGGAAGTTTTTTGCTGTTGACATGTTTATACATAGAGAGCATTAAAGATTGGTAGAGCTCAACTTATAACAGTAATATGTAAGCGCTGTGATGTTTGTATTGCAAGCGCTTGCTTTGATTAGAATAAAACTCCATACAGGATAGTTATTGTGGCTGGCAACCATTAGTCGCCGGCGCTCCCATATAGAAACTGACGGAGGCATAGACAAACTGTTTGGAACCAAACGATTCGAATTAGTTGTCCAGTATCGTATGTATGATCTGTATGCGTTGGTTGTGACCTGCAATGGGCCTACCGTCCCAACAATGGACATTGCTGTTACTCTTCTTACGCACATTGTAAAGCAGTTATAGTCGCATAAAACCCTTTGGTCAGCTGAAAGTGGACTCCTGGTCACCCAGCGTGTAGCATTGCTTTAGTAGAACCAAATCCTTTGCTCACTCGTTTATGGCATTATCATTATCATCGCCATCGGTTTCTTCAACGAAGATCTGCACGAGTCTGTTAACGTGCAGCATAGAAGTTGAATCGATGTAGGGACTGAGAATGTTTTGCATC
Organism: Varroa jacobsoni; assembly: GCF_002532875.2. NCBI lineage: Eukaryota > Metazoa > Arthropoda > Arachnida > Mesostigmata > Varroidae > Varroa > Varroa jacobsoni. Next base: position 21,795 of record NW_019214119.1, read on the forward strand.
CGGGCAAGCTCGCTTGTTCTTCAAGATGAACAGCAAAGGCCATCTAATCGAAGTTCGGTTTTTTTTTGCAGTATTCAACACACAGTTATCCACTGCAGAAATCGCTATAAAAAATCAGTACATACCGCGCTGACTTCAGCTAGTTTGCTACAGTGAACTTGTGTAGTTAAGTGTTAGTACGGATATATGACAAATGCAGTGGCAAGGCAGCCACGATCACAATGCAATGACAACGGTTTGTTCGTTACCGAATGTAAGTAGCGCACTTCGAGCATGGACGGATTAGGGAAGTTACGATGTGGCCAGCCACTGAGAAAGCGGCTGACGGCAGGTTCTCAAGGCCAACATCACTTCAGAGATGAGAAATGGGGGGCTGCCGTGTCAGTTCATTGGTTCTTTATTGTCTAAATAAACCTTATGAAAGGTATAACAAACATGTGCTGGGTTAAGTCTAGTATGCGGCTGTTGTTTCTCTCATACCTATACTAGACAATACTCAAGCAAAATGAACATGGATATACAAGTTGCATGAGAAGGTAATACTTACAAATGTCATCAGAGCCTGGCGTTACACGCGCAATACTTACCACCAATTGCAACATGGCTTACCTTCTGAGCACTTAACGACTCCGGTACAAGCGATACAAAGTAAAAATTATATGCGGCATGACCGTGGACTTTTCAAGCCGATCTTAAATGGTTGCTAAACTAATCGTTTTGTCTTGTTGATTCCCATTGCCGGCTGATGAAACGTAGTAGCGTCGTCTACAGTAGATACGTAGTCGCACACGAATAAACATTTGTGTTCCACCTACGCCGCGCTCTACTGCGGCGTCAAGTGACGTTCATTTACGCGATTTTCTCCAATCGTCCAAAGCGTTCAAATTGGCTGGGTCAAGTCAACGTTGTCGTCACTGATTGCGCTTCTGATACAACCAATGGAAATGCCTTCTTATATAATAAAAGAAATAATAGAAAATTCCTTGCCGCAAACGGAATTCTACCGAGTAAATGCTGGGACGCTGTCTGAGGACAGGGCAAACAAATAAGAGCATTTAGCACAGACAGACTGCTGTTACCGATGACGATGATGAAATGGTGTGGTAAAATATCATTATTTCGAGTATCTCCGTTCTTCGAACAGGTGATACCGTATGCCTCTGCGGAACAGGAGCAAGAAGTCACTACAGCCGATGTGCAGTAATACTGCCGTCCTAGCTATAGGGGCAACGGCTCGAAGTCGGTGGCGATAGTGTCTGGCAATGCGATGTTTTAGTCAAAATAGAAGTCCTAGCAATGGCACTGGTAGCTAGATGGCCGCTGACGCCAGCTGTCACATATAGTAGTCGCCATCCCGCGATTCCAGCAAAGGAGAAAAAGCGCGCTTAATTTCTTGGCGGCATTGTGACCGCTTGACGCAACCCGTTCCTTTCACCGTCAATATCATCGTGCCGGCCGTTAATGAAACGAACCATATTCTATCATTTCACCGTTTGCTTGAGCGGGGAATTGCGGTGGCCATTGGCACCTAAAGAAACGCATTAGCGACATCCGAGTGGACAACGACCTTTGATAGCACTAGAAGTAGCATAATCACAATCAACATTACCGTCATTATGATCATCGTCATCATTCGATCAAGTTACTCATGGTTCTTTCGTTATCGCTTAAGTCAATATTGCGTGAAGCTGTTATAACCTAAAGGTTAAAAAGTGGACGAACGGGCAGGCAGGTACACGCACACGTATAGAGCCCTAGTGAGACGGGTGTATAGAAAACAAGATCGTAACTTGGCAAAGCGTTGTTGTTATTACAAGTACAACTAACTTAAGTATAGTGATTCTTATGTAGGATAATATATAAAAATATATCTGAAAAGATGCCCCAAGGGTAGAGACTTTTTTCTATTGAGTGCACGTCGATGGAATGAAGATATTGACCAATTCAATGTATTTTATATTCAAATATCACGGGTATCGAACGAAATATCGCAGCTGAGCAAATTCTGTTTAGTGTTGAATGACCCACCTAACTGAAAACTTTTAGATTTAAACAGCGACGAAGACGCATCGGGGTCAGGCCAAGACGCTATTTTAAACGACTTTTTTTAAAGTGATCTAGAGAACGTTTCAGCTCTAGTGTGAATACTTAGCAATGTAAGAGTGCTCCTCGGCTATTATGCGAAAGCTGTTTTTGCTTTATAATGAACGCGATGCCCGACTAGGTTAAAAATTTCCAGGTAGTTACGGGTATCACAAATCAGGGAACAACAAATGATGAAAACTCATTATTATAGAAGCAGCAGTCGTTTTTGACCCAGTCCTAGAATGTATCCGTAGCGTCTACTACATAACGATAACACAAGTTATCGAAGTTGACATCACGCATTTTTTGCTTTTAATCAATTTCTGTTAACGAACTTTTTTGACATTAAAACTCATGGATTCTGTGTCAACATACTTTGCGTATTACGATGACAAACCTGAACACCACTAGGCTTTCGAAGCAATAGGTAGTTTCGTTGAAGGCCACTGAAGGCAATGAAATTCTTGTTTACGATCGCTAGCCTGACTGTGATAACGCTGTTAATTGAATAGAATTTAAAGCTACGTTCAAGCGAGTTTTCAATAGAAAATATCTTATTGGCAACAAATTATCTATATATCGGATAATGAAATTATAATAATGGTTTATCCTTAGCAAATGTGAATTAAAATTTCTTAACAAACTTAAATTTAAACGAACTTAGTTTGTTAAGTTATACAAATTATTATAAATTTGTTACATTTAAACAAAAACGTTTGACATCTTTGTAAACTTTATGTGCAATTTACTGGCAGCACCGACAGCACCGCACCGGTCACGGATGAGAAAAGACGGATTCAAAAGCTATGGATTCGAACAAAGAACAATGAATATTTCTATCTTTATAGCGTAGATTCGGGTGTGCGAAAGAAAACGCTAAATTGGGTTATTTCAACAAATTCGAAGATCAGCCGCTGGTTGCTATGACGATTGATACATCTATATCGATCAGCTATTGGGTTATTATTTAATTCATATTTAGAAACGTTACGGCATTGTTTTCTGCGGTTCAAATCCGTTAGACGGTAGTTCTCTGCCCGTACCTACTTCGCGGCTTCAACTTAGTCAAATAACGATAGGCTGAGATATCCATTAATTGCGTAGTAAGACAAATGCGTTTTAACAATGAAAAAAAATATATGTTACGGCCAGGTAAAATCATGTCGTTCATACGTGGGTTTCTGAGTGGCGCTTGGGCAGCTCCATTGAGGGAAATGTACGTAACCCGCAAATAGATCGAGTATCATGATGAAAGCCCTAATATCTGAGTAGTTGCTGCTATCGCGCGAGAAGCAAGTTAAGACTGTTGCTACTCATAAAGCTTGTCGTGTCCTTGTCGTTTCGTCCAATACCGACATCAAACAATAATCGCGAGAGGACATGCATCTCCTGAGTGTGCACCACCGATACTTTTAACAGATGCCCTATTTTAAATTGTAGCAGCAGGCAAAGCGAAGCTACATTAAGGTTCGACGCACACGTGTCGTTAGTGAAGATTTAATCCCGTTTGACAACACGGCTTTTAGACGATTCGGATGAACAATGGGTCAACTGGATTTAACGGCAACAATAGAAACGTGGTAGACGTGTACGTTCTGTAATTGACCACGGCGACAACGGACAGCGCAAGCGTGCCATTGGAATCAGGTTCTTTCATGTTTCCTCTCATTTTATCTATACACAGAGACGTATAGAAGTTAAAAAAAAAGATATGCTGTTTTCATCAGTAACAATCTTTTCTCTTTCGCTGTAGACTGGCCAGCAACATGAATTTCCGTTCAATTATAAGTGTCCACCGGCTTGATCGACAAATTAGTATAAAGATAAGAAGCGGGTGGCATTTCAGATTTTCACTCTCAGCCAATAACAAATCTTTGCATAGTTTGCCATCTACGTTGGCTTTTGAGTTCTGTGAAAAGTTCGTTTAAAATGAAAATTTCTCTTATGAACAGAGGCTCTATAAGTAACTTCCGATACATGAGCAATGGTACCGATTTCACACTTGTAACTTATTTTTTTTGGAATCTTAAAATCAACGAATATTTATGTATGGAATTACGACTATTTTTTATCAATTGAAGGGTTTGCTTTTCAATATTTGCCGTCGCATCTTGCAGATTCGGCGTGACCTTCGGTAAGTTTGGCTATGAGACGATTTATCTGACTTCAAAATAGATCCTGATAAGCGGAAGGAGATAGGTACGGCTGAATGAGACTAGACATTTCTATTTTCCTTGTAAACATGGGCCGAGTTATAACTACGTATGACTGATTCATAACGATAGGGTACTTTCGCGTGGACCGTGTGAGGAGTTAACTTAATACTGAATTTGGTTTGGCCCGAAATTATTATGCACCAATTCCTCTATTGTGTTTCACTACCAGCCAGCCAGCTCGTATCTTTCGTTAATAATCTTACGGAGCGGCAAAAGGGAGTGGCGTGTGCCACCGAGCTAATGAGCTGGGCTCACGTCAGTGTTTCTCACCGCACAGTCTCAGCTAGATTTCTGACAAAAAACGGAGGTTGGAATCCTTCTACCCTGGATGCGACACGTTAGCATCGCCTTCATCTTACGGAAGTCTGTTTTGCCTGATTTTCAAGCCTGCTTACTTCCATAAAGCTATTTTTCTTAGCTTCGCAGGATAGCTCTCGCCAACACAGAAACTGCTGGCGTAGTGACTGTTAATATGGGTCCCCAGTTCTTCGCTCTACATACCCGTCTCGTTATCGCAAGGTCATCCGCATATGCGGTCAAATCCAACTCCACCGGAAAGTTCACTAGTCATAGGACTCCGTCGGACGCTAGATTTTAAGGCAAGACTTCGGCAGTGTTTTGATTCGCTACTGCCCGACTGCTTCGATAGCGTACCGTGTACTGAGGAACACTTTGTCTCTTTAGACACCCCTGAGTTGTTTTTTCCGCATTTCGGGCGCTTTCAAAGACCCGGCTCAATCGCCGATAGTACTGGCAATTTAAAATTGTATTAGCTAACTGAAAAAATATTCCTCTCCCTAAGGTTCTGGAGTCTGGAAGTTTTTTGCTAGCGATTGTAGTAGGCGAGTCAAATGGTATGAATTATTTCCTCTGAGAATGACCACGACTGTTTCGTTTTTAAGGCTATAGAAACACGCCGTCCGGAATTATTTGTGTGATTATAGTGGTTGCTAGTCTAAAAAACTGTTAAACGTGTTTTGATGACAATTCTAGAGAGTCCATTTGGCTTCGGTGCCTTTTCTTTAAGCTTTAAGCGTTTATCAGCTGACCGCATTTTATCAGTTGTCACAGGAGGCATGTCTTTTTATTTCATCTGTTTCTGGCTGGGGTCAAGTCCACTATGGCCTGGCAAAAGTTTAATTATTAGACCCCTCTTTTGTTCCTCTGTCGGTTATTCATATGACTTTTTTCTAAGTGTTTGTTCTAATAACCTTACAGGGGTGGCCATGATGTTTTCCTACATTCCTTAAGGGTTCTCCTTTCAGCACTTCTCGTTGATTTTCGAAAAGCAACCTTGTAGTTTTTCCTTGCATGCATGTAGGTGTCGATTATCTGCACTAGCAGTTCTAATGATTAAATGTTTTCCGTAATTTGTTGCAGGTGGTCTGTGTTTGTGCTAGGGCATAAATCCAGCTGTACTTCGTTACACTGAGTTTTTTCTAGGACAAGGATATATTCGTTGCAGGGCGCCTTAACAAGCCGTTGATGTGATGTTGTATTCTGCAGCTCAGCTCGTCGTTTTGCCCTTAAATTTACGGCGGCTCTCTTTTTTCCTTAGCTATGAAAGACTCCTGGTCGGAAAAAACTCTTTCGCCGTTGTGTTCGTTTGCACTTCAAGCTCTATACAGTGATGATCGTTCAGGTCTCTTCACAGGTCGTGATGTTCCAGTTCTGTAACTGTTCCTAAGTACTATTTAGTAAAATCTATGGAAATGGCATCTGCCACGGCGTGGAACATACGCCTGATTCCGTTGTTTATCGTAACCGTGTCGTGGGTAGCCGACCACTCAATAACACTCAGTTTGCGTGGGTCGAGCCCTGGGTTGCTGACGCCACATTTAAGTCTCCGCGAAACACTATGTTTTTCTGCCTTTCCTGCACATTCCATCAGGTCAAAGTCCTCTATAGGCTTGCTTAGACCACAACAGCAGAAACAGAAGGCCCTGTGCCCCTTATGTCAAGCCATGCAAAACCCTCGCCTCTTCCACTTAAAGTTGCCTGTTTCTTAATATTTCTTATGTAACTATATATTTTGTTATCCGCAAGCATATTTATGTACATCTTATTTGACTCATTCATTAGTAGGAAGGATATTCCCCTCGTGTCAGCTGTTTCTTTCGAAAGAGTGAGGCCTGCTTTACTCCGCTAAAAATTTTAATGTAAAGGATTCCAATCACTGAGTGGGCTTTGCACCCTTCGAGTCTCTTTTCGTTGCACCAGAAAAGCTGTCACCGTTATAGTCATTATTTTGATGCTTCTGAGTTTTCTTACTTCTGGCTTTAAAACCTGTTTGAAATCGTTGTCTGCTCGTTAATCACCAAGAAAGTTGCCAACTCACCATTTACCTCTGTTTTGTAAAAATTAGGGAGAGGTTAAGCTATCGGTACCAACGTAACGTCTATGGCGCGCTTCTTAGCCAGGTAACCGAAGTTATGCCAAATTTGCTTACTAGTTAGGCCGCATGGGCTTAAAACTGGCCCAGCAATGTAATTTAGGAACCACTCCTATAACTAGGTTCCCCATAAATTGTACCCGTATAGGTGAAACCACGCATGCGAATCTTGCGATTATCCATGACTGTAGTAAAAAATTTCGACGGTATGACCTGTTTACTTCATGCATTTTGTCCAGTGCTAAGATACCTCTTTCGTAGCCGTCTACTCAATTAGATTCTTTATGATCAATTTTTTATGAGAGGGAATGAGTGTGCGATTTGTCCCATCTAATCCTATAGCCTTCGAAATACTTTGTTGACCTTCCTTTAAGAAAATCTTCGTGCTCACGTTTCGTGGCATCTTTTTCTGTAATCTTCATGTTGTGATTGTCCGGGTTGATATTATACTGCATCTTCCTAAGCATAGCCGCGAACTTAGACCTATTAGAGTCACTATTGAATATAAGGGCACTGGTTTAGACCTCTGTTTGTAGTAGGCGAAACATTTTCTTTCTATCTACTAGCTACCACTCCCATAGCCTTCTTCATATAGTCGTTTTTTCTTGCAATGTAGCAGAAAGCAATGGGCTCCGTCATCGATTTTAAGCACCTGGTAGAAGAGTTTAAAACCTTCCATCTTTTATCAGCAAGCTTTCTTTGGGAAGTCGCATCGTCACAAGAGTCCTCTGAGAGACCAATCTGTCCTCACCAGATTCCTGAACGGTGCGTGAAATGACCTTCCTAACCTGGCTTGCAGCCTCGTTTTTCAAAATGTTAAATCAGTTCGTCATGGTTTTTCAAATCCCGTAATACATTACGTTCCTTCTCGGGCAAAAAAGCAAGCTTAGTGTATGACGCTTTGCCCAGGAAGTTTGTGTGTAAGCCTGCAGAGGCTAAATTTTGCCAACTAAAGCGGCCAACATGTTGTCGGAGCCTAAGTTCTCAATGCCCTGGCGCAGACTAATAGCCCTGTTTGTGATGCTGATGTCGTCGCCCTTAACGCGCGCCAACTGCGCTCGTTTATTTGCTTCTTAAGGCCACCAAGCTTTAGAGTGCAAGGCAGTCCAGTTGGGAGAGCTCCACTGCAATATCTATCATTACAGCCTTCTCTGCCTGCCTGCACTCCCGTTTACCTAGGTTTGTCAATCAGTGATAATCGCAGTAATCAGGCATATCATCATGCTATGGTCACCAGGTTTGATAACCGCGGCGGCATCCTTAGCTACAGCATATCGATGTACTGTGACAGAAGCTGTGGAAGTATTTGCGGATTGCTCACTGCGTTCGTCTCGTTCGCTTTAGAAGGCCCACGTCCTATTGTGATGCTTATCTAAAGGACCAAACGTTGTTTATAGGGGTGTCTCCTCCTGAGGTACTATCCAGACAAAACATAGCACTGCCTTGCCAAGGACAGATCTATGCTAACTCAATGGCTAACTACTCTATCTGAATTAGCGTGCTGCCCGCATTAATCTGCACACAGCTATGATATTGTTATAAAATTGTTAGCTGTTCGCAAACACATGGCACGCAAAGGCAAAAATAACGCCGTGATCGACGAAGCTGGTGAAAAAAATAGAAAGCTCCGACCGATCGCCTGTCTGCGCGCTTTGTGTCGTCATTTATGGGTCCTTATGCGTTCAGCAGGACGGAGCGGGTACATCAAATCCTATCAACTCTTGGAACCTTGAGCCAGGTGTGACCTTCCCGAAGCCAAACCGGATGTGAACGGATTTGCTTGTGGCTATCTAAGTAATCATTAAATGGCCAGAGATATAAACGCACTTTATCCAAAGCATAGTGACTTCATTAACAGATATCTCTTAACTAAAAAACAGTTTAAATAATGCTTGGTAGAAAAACCAATTTTCATATTAACAGCCGCTCCGGCTTCCGCTAAGTGGCGGAAACCCTTATTTTCTAAGAAAAAAAATCGCTGTAAAATTACCAGCTTCGCTAGTGCTTTCCCGTATGATTGGTCTAATCTCAGATTTATTAAATATATATTTTACAATTTGTTTACAGCGTTAACTGAGTGGCCGCTAAAGGCCGCCGACGGGCCTCGAGCGAGTGGCTCTTCTCGAAATTTCGCCGCCACCACAGGTAAAGGTATCCGTGTAACCGGCGCCGTTCACATTTACCACGACGACGACGACGACGACGGCGACGACGACGACGACGACGACGACGACGACGACGACGGCGGCGACGGCGACGACGACGACGACGACGACGACGGCGGCGACGACGACGACGACAACGACGACACAATGTCACGTGATGGCGAAGCCGGCATAAAGTCAGGAGCGGTCGAATTTGAAAGGGGTCGTATTAAGCAGCTTCAGGAGGAACGATTACATATCCAGAAGAAAACCTTCACAAAATGGATGAATTCGTACCTAGCCAGGGTGAGTGGTCAAATCAAAACACACAGTTCAATAGATACTTACCTATGCACTGATAACAAAGGCTAATAATAGCTCTTCCTATCTATTATTCGTTTCCATATATATATTTTTTCTATTCTACTAACGGTCTAAGCCCGGAGGGTTTGTCTAGAGGAATTGGGTCGGCCAGAAATTAAATACCTTTGACTTGACTTTAGAGGATAAAGTTACTTTGTCGTAAACCGAAGTGAGCAATTATTTTCTCTCTTTCTGAAAATAACATCACATCGCCGTTCGTAAACACCAAGATGGCTATCAACAACGTTCGCGCTTATATAACATCAAAAGTGCCAATACGGACTTCCGTAGAAATTGTGTCCCGTGAACAAATGTGCTCAACTTGTATTGCATAGGAAAACGATGTTTAAACTATCAGATTGGCTGCTGTTCGACGTTAGCCTTCTAGCAGGCACGGGGTAGAACCCGCAGGTGGCATTGTAGGATTGAAGGCTTTTTTAGACTAATTCCGCACGCGCCGGTAGAACTTGATTGCGATACGTTTCATTTGAACTCTTCGGCTGAGAGAAGGGTCATAAAATGCATTTTAAACATACTAGTTGATTGTTATAATTACCTTAGTAGCAAGTAATAAATATAAACATTCGATAGCGTTCTTGCTGATTGGCAGTGTGTGATTTCGTCAAACAAACATACGTGAAAGAGCCCGTTCGGGCGTGTGCATAGGTCCGCTTGCTTAAGCACAGAACGAAAATTATCAGTAGTAAGTGGCCGTTCGGGTAATGTCTCGCAAGAGTCTTCAGTCGAATCTCTTTTTGGAAGAATGATGATCTCAGCCGTTATTGACAGTTGGGATATTTATTTGGAAACCGCCAGAGTCGACCGCTTAATGTTATTTTCAAGGAAATAGTCGGACAGATGCTGACTCAGAGACATCCATTGTACACGTTATCGTTCTAAGATATCTGATTTATTATGGCTGAACATTCTTAGGCACGTGAGATTCGTAATCATGTTCATTGAAGTACTTTGCCCGTAACAGCATTTTGCTACGGAGCTCAAAAGCAGGAGTGAGTTACGAGCCAAAATATATTTCGAAATCTACGAACCAATCATGCAAGAACCACCTGCTGCACCGGTATGCATTTTGGTAAAGATGCTGACTTCAGTGGTACAGAATGTGCATACACACCTATGAGACATTTCTTTCCATTAATCTTCGATATGATGGTTTGCGGTTGACGCGACCAGCGGCCGAGAGGAAATCAAATTGCGAAGTTACTTAGCCGAAAATGATGAGACAGCCTGTTTGTAAATCCTTCAATATTTGACCCCAAGCTCCAATATACATTACATTAATGCCAGTCATCGTGAAGCCTTTCGGTGCTTACGCCACTGTTTATACAGCCCCAGTTATATTGGATTATGTATAATTGTCTTGTCCGCTACAGGCCCGCATGGAGGTGGACGACCTATTCACAGATCTGTCCGATGGACGTAAACTCCTCAAGTTGCTTGAAATTATTTCGGGTGAACGTCTCGGCAAACCAAATAACGGAAAAATGCGTGTCCACAAAATTGAGAACGTCAATAAGGCGCTTACGTTTCTTCATACGAAGGTAAGTTCTATATAGTTCGCACATCAAAAACCTCTACAAGGCCCATTTATCCCACCGGTCTCCGGTAACGTGCATCATAGAACTCTGAACTTCTAAAAGGACTGTGTGCCGAACAGAATAGTTGGTATTTATAATCGTCTTTAACGCGCGAAAACGAACTTCTCGATAGTTTAAATATCGGTAAACAGCGGGATCGTTTTTTCAACGAAGCCTTTTTCGTGCGAGTTTCTATGACGATATAGAATAATTTCACCCCCGTATCGTTTTGCTAGATGTTATGGGTGCCAGCGCGCACCCCGATGACTGCTTACTAACTCTAATTCTATGTACGATGTAGTCAAACTTTTTTCCGTCTCCGACTAAAACACGATTGAAATGAATAAATGGCACTCCTGTCACTTGCCAGTCCGGTTATTTTTACTCGACTCGTAGTAAATACGAGCGTAGGTACGTTCTGAGGCAGACAGTCATGCGGGCGTAGGAAAATGGCACTATCCAACAATTTGACGGCTAGAAACGTATTAATGCACATTCAGTCGGTTTAGCTTAAGCTAACCTTTACTCATACATCAGCAATAGACCAATCCGGTTTCGAAGGTCGTGTCGGCGTTGTTTTTTTTTTTCGGTGATTAGTTGAAACAACGAACAACAGTGGTTCAAGTGACCACGTGACCCTTGACCTTTTCTAATGGTATATTACAGCTTGTGATGAACTATACATATATCAGTTAACGGTTTACTGTTTGACTACCAAATTCAAACTAGTACGTGAATGATAATGTTTATTATCACCAATATATAATTACTGAACATATAGTGATGTCTGTATAGGCAAGGCCTTTCTATGACAGATGGTACCATGTTCACCGATCTTAAGACAACGAAGATTGGATCGGCTTTATGAGGCCAGTTCATCCTGAAATACGCTGTTTAAACACAAACTATAAACAAGTAACAAGTGTATGTAAAATCGTTTCCCTTAAAGACCGGTAAATAGTGAAATTTTGCAAATCAGTTAGATGAGTTGGAACAGTTATTTTATGAGAAGATAGGATATATCATATGTGAAACATGTTCTGATATATTTTTGGGGTAATCTTAAGTTGAACTTACCGGAATCGTTGAATTTGAGAAACTGTCCCAATTGCATCGGGGTTGACGGCGCGTCTGGGTGGGTAAGTGTGTGTAGGTGGCCGTTTCATTGATGTATAAACGTATTTGAATGTGTCTCGATACAAACTAGTTGTCGTCGAACCGTCGTCTCGACTAGCCAGACTGCCAGCGACTGGAGAAAACTTCGTTCCGTGAACCACGACTTAGCTATTGTTGCTTGTATTTACTGTTGATATCTGATCAGTGGCAGCTGATCATATTGGTCAAAATCGTAATTTCTGACTTCTGAATCGTTCTGTAAATATACATAAATAGGTCTATCATAATCTGTCTGGTCACGGAAACTTTGTATACTAGGCAAGATGGCTTCGATGAGAGAACGAATAATGTTGCTTTGGCCTAAAGCCCAGGTCAGTACCGTTCAGCCCCTACGAGACGGGCGTATTTTATTACACGATAAATATCTACGGCCGAGTTATCAGTCCGTATCATAGATACTAGATTACTGTAGCTAATATTTTATTTAGTCTGTCAGTTTAGATATCCCATCATACCTAATAGGCTGTGGATTCTATAAGGTGTGGCCACATTACGATGAATATGTATACAGTGATCTGGGTGGGATGGTATAGAACGGATTAATTATCTTTACACGAACTCTGGACAGCGTGGTGTATTTAGTACCTGGATCACGCAAATACTCGATTAACTAAACGTATAGTCCGTAAAAAGTAAGAAAAATCGATACTGCAAGTGCCGTTTGTCAACTAGTTATCATCATATCATAGCTTTAAGTGTATGGTAGCAGTTCTTGTTGTACTAAACTACTTAACACTTAATTTTACTTCTTCTTTAAATGTAAGTAAAATAACTCACTGATTAGTGCTTCACTCCAGCCCGGATCGAGTCGAGCCTGGAAGATGCCATATCGGGAACAAACAATCATTCCCTGCTCCGCGCTTTCGTTGTGAGCTGCTAAATCTGTGAGATAGATGCCCTCTTGTGCTAAATTAGCTACTGCGTTTACGTGTAACCCCCACGGCCGTCTCCACTGCTATAATTATTGTCATGGTTTTTTGGCGTTTTTTTTTTTGGCCATTTTCATGGTAATTTTTCCATAGTCATAACGGCCGGCTACTGGAATTTTTGTTCAGTTTATCTTCGTGCCGGACTGGTAACGATTCTCTTTCCTTGATCACCTGTCTGAAGTCAGCACACCGAGGTAAGTTCCACATTTTCAGATCAGACGGCAAATCTAAACAGACGTGTTTGCTGCTGTTTCTCTGCATGTCGGTTTCTAAGTGACTCGACACAATACCTTTACCGTTTGCTACCTTTGCTAATCGCAATTTCAATTGCAACCAATAGTAAGTGGTACCCGACGACCGCTGCCTCTACATTGCTACAAGTTCTACTGTTAATAGATGAGGAGAGCCCTTTTCCCAGGGAGTTTTGTGCGACTTGTTATTTCCTATCTTGTCTGGCGTTGCGTCTGCTACTAAAGCGGACGCCACCGCCGCCACCGCCACCGCCGCCGCCGCGGCCGACTCTATAACCGCTTCTCGGGCTATTGCTGATCTCAAGCACTGAAGAATTTTGCAGTGGCGTGCGACGCTTTTTTTTTTCGACTTCGCCAATCTTGTCGCCAACACTACGCGCTGCCGGGTCAATATCTGAACTGAGTGAGTAACCGTGCGCGGTCACCGGCCCGCAGCAGCGTAACGATAAACGAACGGTACGAGGATCGCGACTACGAAGACAACAACAAGTACTACAGGGGCCAGGTGCTCTTATCGCATTATCGTCGTTGTCAAAAAAGGAGGGCAGACCAGAAAAGCAATGCAGAACCAGTCGAGAGTGCGGTTCTATTACTACTATTTCGGCGCATTTTTCCTTTTTTCATCTACATTTTCTTCAAGTCTACGCATGAGCAAAGCGATCAAAGCTAGAATGACGTATGGTTACACGGTGCGCGCCTCGCGTTTCTACTCTGTCAAGAAGCTTGCTCGCGTCACTCTGCAGAAACAGATGGGAGATCTATAAAGCAAATCGTTCGCAGCTTATGGAAACAGCGAGCGTCAGCGTGGTACAGATATCTCTAGGGGTACTGGCATCTTCACTACCCCCTCCTCCCACCATCAGTAAATGATAAACTCGATTCTGAGCGTCAATGAGCGAGTGCATGCGTGTCTGTGATCCACCTGCTGAGAATTACAGCGTGGAGATCTTAGCACGGATTAAGAGACCCGTAGCAAGAAACGTTGTCCCTACCAAAACCGCTAATGTTAGTGGCCTGCACCGCACTGGCCGTTAACATCACATCACTTCTTCACCCCGCAGACGCTACCACGACGCTGGAAAGCCGCAGCGTCAGTGGCTGCGTTGTTGTCTTGGTTTTCTACAATATCCATTGTTATTTGCTGACTTAAGTGGGGGAATCGATGGACAACAACACGCGGATCCAGTTAAAGACGGCCAACCAACTGACCATTGATGTGTTGCATTACAATTTTGTTGCCATTTTTTTTACAGGGCTAAGCGCATGTCATTAGCACCTGACGCCGAGTATAAACAGAAGCAAAAAAAAAGCTAATTTTTTGCAGAATAATATGGGCTTTGTAAAGTTATGTATTAGAGTACTAGTCCTACAGCGGCGGTCATCGAAAACACGTCATTGGGATTGCTTCCTTAAATACACCACACGGGTGGCGCACTGAGTGGGCTAAATTCGGATTTAAACCACCGTAAAGAGCAACGCATGGGTGCGCTGTGGTCTTCAGGCATGTGGGCTCACGACTATCAGCATAGTTTGGTAGCCGTCGCAACGAAATGGCGAATACTCGTGCACAGGGGTCGACCAACAGGTAGATGTAGTAGTCGTCATTGTTGTCATCGTTTGAAGATAAAACGCAACGATATCTGCATTGAATAGGGCTCCCGTTTTACATTACATCATAGAAAGCCCCCGTCCCCCAGCATGACAAATATTATATCTCGATTACGGCATCTAACATGCGTACGCCCTTAAAATAGCTGTGAGATGCTTTATTATTGAAACGTCACACTTTTTGTGATAACACTAATGTGACGTTCACAACTGACAACGTTCTGTCTCTGTTTCTACTGGGAGAGCTTCTATATTAGAGCACCGATGCTGCAGATGCTAAAATGTGCATGAAAGTACGAAGATCTATTTCGATCCGATAGCCCGAGTGCAGTGCTGTGATTTCAGTGGTTGATTTGGAACGTCCCCTATCCGTGCACGCCATATATGTGAGCATCGCTGACAAGACGCGTCGGTGTTTCCACGACGCCAGCCCCTGAATGCATCTAATAAGCTGATGAGCGTTATCGTTGTTGTGGCTGCTGACTACGAGTTATGTGGGTGGACTTTTTGCTAGTTGAGTCGGACAAAACAAACGCTGGTAGAGAAGCACTGTATGTACATGCGCATGCATGATTTATTGTTGCGATGAAGATATAATGCAGCGACGCTAGTGATGCCAGTGTCTGATTGACCATACTGCAGTGAGCCGTTTCTGTCATGAGGAAAATTGTCCCAGTATATTCTCTAAGCAACTAGAAGGTCAAGCCATAGCTATACATCAGTAAATCTATTTCGAGTCACAGCAGATCGTTCTGGCACTTTATTAAATTCGTTTCTAATTGAGTCGATCAGATTAAAAGGGCCATTACGGAAGGATCACAGTGCACTCACTGTGTGGTTTACTTTTTCTTGTCTTCCTCTCGTGAGATGTGCCCTTCGAAAAGATTGTGCTTCATAAAATGTCTGCCTCTCTTGCCTTAGTGATTGTTTATAGATAATTATAATAGTGGCATTAGAAATTACCACATATCGACGTAATACTTTGTTGCGTATGCGACGGTGAACATAAGAAGACCCTGTGGGACGAAGATATATTGCACGTTCAATATTGTATAGTAGACTACAGTCTTACGGTATACTGTATGATAGCATACAATGTGGGGGAACCATTGCACAGTGTCCCTTTAAAATGGACAGTCATTTATGATCTAGGTCACACACGATCCCACAGGCGAGAAAACACCGCGCGCATATTAACGTTTCTATGGACGTTTCGTAAGCTATCCTTGCCAATTTTAGGCTTTGTTCTTTAGCATTCAAACGTTCAGCAACTCATTTGTGTTACACGTGTCTCGACGTGGATGCTGTACCGGGGATGGGATTGGACACAAAGTAAAATTATCAAATGCGTATTACCCAGTCAAGGGATGCTCAGAAGAAGCTATTTCGTTAAACGTTTTAAGGGCATAGAATAAGGCCCGCATTGTATAGCCAAATTCTCTTCTCTTACAATTCAAGCCTAAACAGTTTGAAGATATCAATTAATATTCATTTACTGTCGTGTATTATGTTATCAATGATCATAAAGGGCTGCTCTCTCCAACGCAAAGACACCGTTGTCCTGTTGCCAGCCGTCGTGTCGAGTCGTGTTATACAGCCTACAAACAACTATGGATTGATATATGGGACCGGTCCTTTCGCAGCTATTGCTGACTTCTCTATTAATCAATAGCTGGCTCGCTGTGGAAAATGAAAAAACAAATATAATATTAGCGCGTTCAGATAAATAGACCCTCGGAGCTCCGTGGGTTTCTAAGAATGTAGTGACGTCGGATCATGGTGTTCGTCCTGGAAGCACATCTACTATCTCAAGCTGCACGTCAGTGACCATACTGTGCCAATACATCGTGCTGCAGGTACATTCATTGAGCAAATTCAATTGCGCTATACAACGCCAACAAATTGGCAAAGCGTGACAATAAATACGAACGTTATGCAAAATTTAATTGGATTTTTAGAAAAATACAACTTTTTATTATTAGTGCAATTGTAGCTCAGTTAGCATATATGTTGTAATAACAAACAATGAAGTAATTTTTTGATAAATTTTTCCATTTCCTATACGATTAATTTACATTAATAGTTCCGGTACATTTTTGGGTTCTTTTTGGATATTGAAAATGCAAAACACGAATAGATGTAAACGTCTCAGCAATCTATAGCTAATGATATATGACATTTGTCATAATGTAAGTTAGCTAAATGTCTGCTTAGGCGACACTGCAACGGCTGGTTGCTACATGCCGTAACAACGTCGTTACTGTTACGTGATGGTAGACCAGCGCGATCGGCATTTACCTGCTGCCTCGCACTTCTGAGCACCGATCAGCTGTGGCAGGTCCCTGCTCAACCGCTAGTTTAATGTTCGGGCCTTATATAGCCATACATACATATGATTTGTTTTGATCTGGGCATGGCGCTATCGTCCGGACAGTGACATTAGACATCGTATCACGCCCTTACATACACGTATAATTCGCTTCCTAGACCACGGTACAGCGGATCGTTGTCGACGAAAAACCGGCTTAAGACAGCCGGTACGTGTGGGCGACACTGATGTCGGGCGCGCTATCTCGACATTGCGCTACGTTCACTTTCATCGAACGGAAACCACGCTCGCTGAATAATGAAATGGCTATGAAACAACGTTTATCCAGTCGCAGAAATTGTAAAAAATTCAAAATTTCAACAAAAAATAATTCTCCGTACAATTCATCGTTCGGAATCGTGCCCATTTTGTATCCTGCGTGCAAATGCGCATAACAGTCTGTCGATATCGCGGCTAAGATCACGTTCTGTTAGAATAGACGAGCAGGTTGCTTCCACGATGTGTCGACAATGACGGAGTAACGCTTGACAATATTCAGCATGCATTATCCGTACATGTTGGCTCGTCTTGTGACAGCACGAGGCTTAGACACGTGCAAGTGGGGAAGGAGTACTGCTGACAGAAGCGTTACGTACCGGGGAGAACGCTCGTGCCGTACACGTTTGCAATGCTGCAAACGTAATCTGCAATGCCTGCAAAGATCTGCAAGCGTAATCGTACGCACGCCTTAGAAGTGCAAGATCACTATATGGAACGAATTTATGAATTCTAAATATAACTCTCGTTCCGACTAGTTAATGTTTCTACGTACATATGTTTCATATCTTACCCGGTTTTTTCACTGATAATTTTATTCATACATACATATATATTTATTAGGTGAATTGCCGTTTTTATGATTCATTACAGTTACTTCATTTTATTTATTCTCACGGATTCTAAAAACTATATCATCCAAGCGCCTACGGTCTCTCGTGCGTGACCATTACGTATGGTACCTCTTCATATCCATGGATACGCGACAATGGGCAGGTCACGCGCTCATATGGCCGTTTAAATTTCATAGTTGGAGTTTTGGTTTGGACCTTCGTCATTCGTTCCACATCGTTGTGTCCCTATTAAATCTGTATGGTCTCATGTCGCTTGCGGTTTCGCTTTCACTGTTTTGCCGCTTTCGTTGTAAACTCATTATGAAATTGTTACATAAATGTCGTCGCCTATTCCAAAGCGAATTCTATATTGATCCTACCCGTACATCCACGTGCCTCTGTGAATCATAGCAACAGCCGTGAGCGTAACAATGCCAACTGCGCCGAAAACGTGCGGCAACCGTTTTGAACAAAGGCGACGCGTGTTAAGAGGCGTCTACTGATGTTGATTTAGCTGGTAAGAAGCGTAGCTGTTGGTAGTCGCTTGCCGACGATTTGTTCGAAATAACAGAGCCAAAAAAAAGAATCCAATATACGATATTCATTTTATATAGCAAATTTTTTCCAGAGACTCTTCGAAATTAGTCACGAGAGGATGGTTCCCTGATGTTGTTAGCCTCTGGCGACAGCCATGCTGTGGCACTATTAGTAAGTAAAGGTACTTCGCTGCCCACTCCTCGCGGTGCTGCTGCTGCTGCTGCAGTAGCTCGCAATCGACTGAATCGAAAGTTCGTCATATCTCATGTACACGAAAGACCAGCAGCATCAGGCCTCCAAATGCAGCTCCGTTCAGGCGATTTTCAAGTGGGCTAGTTGGGCTGTTTTTCCTTATTGATCCAACAGCAGCGACGCCGTCACTAACATTGTCCTCCTTATAAAACGCATCGGTTGACGCGGCCGCCATTGCTGGCGTTTGTCGCTCAGGTGTGCGCAGAACGCTTACGACGACCGGAAACACGCTGAACTAGACAGCCGCTCTCTTCCAGTTACCTCCAGTTAGACGATAGAGATCGTCTACGGCGAGTTAACAGCTAGATGTTAGGTGTAACTGCCCTCATCGTTGGTTTGCCGCGCGCTGCTATGAACAATAACTTTAGCAGTGACGGCATTTTGCGCCACAGCTGGATGGTGGTCTACCACCACCACCGCTGCTTGGTGAATCTTTTCGGAGCAGCTACACTGCTAGGTCTATTAGCCACAGACATTCCTCGTAGCATTTGTCGTTTGTACAATTTTCAGGTCGAATTCCAAGAAAAAATGAGGCCGTGTAATAAAGCGTCGTGTGACAGCGGCGGCGAAAAGTTTGCGTGTGTGCAGATGTGACTGGGAAATACAGCAGATATCTTGGCTGCCACAAGGACCTACGATGGTACACAGCACAAACATTATGGTTTCTGGTAAACTTCGACTCGAACGTTCAGTAAATCGTCTACAATGTTTGCCGATTGTTGGTCCGTTTTTCGTACTAAGCATTTGTTGTAAACACAGCCCGCTTCACATCAAGTAGGCAGTATATGAGCGTCTCTTGACGACCCTAGGCCTCTAGCAAGAACTGTTAGCGACTACGGAAAATGCTAATCTTATGACGTGACAGGAGTACACTGATTGTCTAGTACGATACTGTGGTCGTAGAGCTGACAGCCATGGTAGAAATGTCTAAGTCTTGCTG
This sequence comes from Varroa jacobsoni, assembly GCF_002532875.2. Lineage (NCBI taxonomy): Eukaryota > Metazoa > Arthropoda > Arachnida > Mesostigmata > Varroidae > Varroa > Varroa jacobsoni. The sequence continues at coordinate 41,481 of NW_019214119.1, forward strand.
ATGTTCTAATCGATCTAAGCGGCCCAACATTGGAACACGACAGCCTTGGCATATATTTTCCCATATGTCAAAATCATTTCGCTAGCTGTGAAAGCAATTATCAAGGAGTTGGATCGTTTCTTTGAATTTCGCACGACCTCTAATCAGACGAATTGACTTGTTAGGATAAGAAAACGCCACATCCATAGATGAATCCTTTGTCGGAGTATTTGAAGTTTTCATTCTTGTGGCAATCGTTGCCGAAACAGAATAAAGCGTGCACTCATCAAAAGGCGTGGCCGCTAGACAACTTTCTCTGTGTTTTCTCAAGAAAGTATCGCTCTGATTCGTTTGTATCCGCCAGCATGACAAAACTATTTCAAATCTATGTGGAATCATTTAGGACGAAGCCTGTCGATAGGTGAATAGATGTACCTTGAATAGAAGATACCTTGCTGGTTTTAGGATTTCAGACGTTTTCATCCTCAGTTCAATTACTACTTGCCAACGTTCAGTCGGTTGTACAAATCACTCGATCTGCAGGACACCCTCGTCCACAAAACAGAGAGCTTCGCAAAAGCGTATCAATAGCTCCTTCATTTTATTAATCTTTCTATTTAAGTTATATTATTTTACGATGTCATTAGTCTTAAATTAAGTTATTGGTCGAAACGTATGGTCGAAGCATCTGGTCAATTGGTCCAAGCTGTCCCGTCCCTCCGATAGTCCTGGAGCAGTAGACGGATTAGTATAGTATAGCAGTAATAGTAGCTTACTAACTATTCACTAACGATCTATATAGAATTTATATAGGTAATGCTATACGTACAACATACTTTACAGACGGCCTGCGTAGAATATGGAAATACAATGAATATAGGCTCAATGAAAAAACATATCTGATTAACAAGCACGTAGTCCGTCCTTTTATGGCAACCAGCTAGAGAACATTATGATCGGATAGACGTTTACGCTGTAGCAATTAGACACAATTTCTATTGCCCTATCGTATTCAACAGTGTCATTTTCTGCCAGGAACCCTGCGCTATCTGGCGGTCGAATAGGATCGTAATGGCTTACTTACGTCTGGGAAATCCTATTTAAGTTACGCTTGGCTTTCTTCGTGCTTCTCAATAGATACTAGTGGACATTTACGGAACAATTTTGGCTATCCACCTTTGAGTCAATTCCTGACATGGCCGACATGCAGACTGTCTATTGTGGTAACAAGCCAAAACTATCCATGTCACAGTAAATTCTAGAATTTTTAACGGGCTTGAAACTTGGTGCTGATATTATTACTGACAGCGGTTATATTCCGCACTAAATAGAATCATGAAATACGGACAGCTTCAGTCCTTGTCAGCTTTGTTGTTCATTTCCTCTACGTTCGTGCAGAAGCCCACGTATAAGTGGAGATTGAGCGTTGTCATTGGAAAATGATGTCTCGTCTAGCTGACAGCGTTCGGAGATTCTAACAATATAGTGAGCTGAGCCCACCTCATTTTCTGTGTTCGAGCAGGCATGAGGAAGACAATTTCTTTCTATTCGGTAGCTAGTCGCGTCAAGTATGACGCATAACTACCGATACAACCAACAAACGCAAAGTCTCGAACATGGAAAAATATGTTTAAATACGGCAGGGAAGGTACAAAAAGTCTTTACCGGTCACCGCTGCCAGGTCGCTGGCAGATGGTAACTAGTAATGGTAGATAAATTTCAAAAAAAAAAGTAACATAGAAGGCAAGGCCTGACCGCTATATTTGACGACTGCCACAGCTGGTGGTCAAAACGATTGTGATGGCTTGTTACAGCAATGACGGTCGTTGCCGGGAACAAAAAAAGGTACTATCTGTTAATGAAGCATGAATGATGCTCTGTACCGGCCTTGAATACGACATCGGCATCAGATCATCTATTGAGACACTAAATAATCGTACGCTGACTGCGGCGAATGATCCATGATGCTGGGGGTTATTTGACAATGTCATGCCGTAGTGAAGCGTCCGATCTATATCTTTCTACTGTGTTTATAATAGCAGTCACATGTAAAAATATTGCCTATGAATTGAACCGTTGAAACAGCATGTGTAATTTTAACTTAACTAAGTGTGAGGTATTAAACATAGGAGGTATGATTTTGAGCACTGAGACCTTTTAGCATTAACATGTTAATGAAACATAAGTTACGAAACGCGTAGGCACCGAGACAGATGTCCTATATGAATCTACCTACGAGTCTACTTGGTAGAAATGGAACAAACCGAACTTTTTTGCTAATTACCGATCGACAGTTAGCGGACACCGAGAACGCATCAAACGTCGGATTTCGTTTGTTCTTTGAGTCAGATCGACAAGCCGTCTTCTGACGTTCTACCCTTTCCTACACCTTTTCGTCCCTTGTCGTCTGCGGTCAACAGTATCAATGGCTTCACAGAAATAAGTACAAATCGAAAATTATGACAATGAGTATCATTAAGGGGCATGTAGAGAGCTACCTGTTAAAGAAACAGGACACTCGAGTGACTCATCATTCTCGTTAAAGGTACGTGTCTAATGAGTAGGAGACAGCTGCAAAATTCCGGCTGACAGGAAGGCCCAGGATTGACAAAGACAGATGCTGGCCGAATAGCCCCATCCTAGAAATTCGTAATCGGAGTCCGTCGTACGCAAAGGTGCATCAGTATACCACTGAATTAATTTATGTAGCCCCATAATTTGTTCGGCCCTCAAACAGCTTCCTGTAACCACACCAATGGAGGCGTCGATGACGATACGTGAAATAGCTGCGATTGATGCGCGTCTTCCGACGTTAGTAAAAAATCGGATTAACGGAGCGCAACCGAACATCCCGTCTTTTCCTCCTATAAACATATAGCGCCTGTTGTAAATCATAACTTAACCGACCGACCTAACCACCCTCCTGGTTAGGACAGTTGCCCTTCTTCTCACACTATTGTTTGTAAATAAACAAGTATATAGGAATACACCCAAGATATGGTTGTACGTAGGTCAATATATTAAAACCAAGTCAAAGACCAAGTCATTCATATGCGAACGTGGTATCACTGAAAATTAACACAAATAACATGGACGATCGCATTTTCTCCTTCTTTTGTCATCGTCGGCGTCTTTGTGAGTCTCGTAAGAAAGGGGAAAGACATGGAGAGTTGCTGTTGCCAACGTGGGTCGGGCTATCGAATCGCACGTGGGCGTTAATTTAGGCGCCCCTACCGTTGACCGATTTGGCAGCAGGATCAAGAAACGAGAAAGACAACGTCCGCGGCAACCGAACAGTGAAATCAACTCCATCACAATAATGACACAGACCTATCTTTGCGATAGAGCTGCTATCGCCCGCTGCACTCGATACTGCCATTCATGCCGTTCTTGACTGCGGTATCCATCGCCAACCGACACCGCAGAAGACAGCGGAAGATTGCCTCTGCTTGACGAACAGTCTTACGATTTGCGGAGAGCAATCTAATGACTCTCTGCGCGTGGCTGGTCGCTTCTCCTTTTGGAGTTTTTCTCTGCGTTTATTCGCGTGGATGGGAGCCATGGAGACTATATCGATACAGAGAACCAAAGTGAAGCACAGCGAAGGCGCTGATTGACAGATAGCCACTGAGAGCAAGGAAAGAAACGAGCAGAGACTTACAGCAAAGAAAAACCAGCGAACCTTCTTTCTGTAATATGCAACTGGTTGGGAAGATGCAGGAAGACCGTTTTGTACTGCTTGCCATATGAAAGGTTCTAGATGGAATTCTCGATTACCGCTAACGTCTATTACATTACTAAGTACGGAAGTACAATCTCACTCGCATTTCAAGAACCAATCAAGCTTCACTTGGTTGGTTCTACCTAATACAGGCGATCTGTGTAAGATTCGTGCGGGAATCAGAAACCCAGAAGCAAGAAATATCCAAAGATAGCCAGTAACCTTTGCTTCTTTTTAGAAACATACCTTTGGAGCTGCGAATTAACAAAAATAGTCCTAGTTAAATGGAAGTATTTGCGATCTACTTAGAGCAAATGTAACTATTCGTTTAATAGAAATAAAGCTTATTATCGTTACGCATTTCGTCCAGGCACCGAATAAGCGTCTCTCCGATGATCAACTTTCCTTTACCATGCAAAATGTTCGTGAAGCTTGATCACTTATCTATTGGAATCTGTGATCATTGACTGAGGATTTTTGCATTAGATTAAAATTGTCCAGACTCTAAAGCATGTATTTCACATGGTACGATTACCTCGGATGAGGCACATAGTAAGATGATTCATTATTCCAGTATAAATGCTGGCATAGACACGTAATTGAGAGCATGTCTACAATTTTAGGATGATTCATTTTAGTTGTCAGTGATAGATTGATTGGGTTTCTGGTTTGGAACCCCGAGATTAAAGATTCAGGTGTTCCCCTGTTTTCTTATTAACATGAAGCAACTTTACCGCAAAAGCCTGAACAGATTGAGTACAAACTAATGGACTTATCTGAACGGTTCTATACGTTCTGTTGGGTTAGCGCTCGAATGACTAGGAACGTTGTCATGAAGCAGTAGATCTTCAAGTAAAATAAATGGTTTTGAAGTAGCGTACCCGTATAGCAACTAGTCGTTACCGCGCACACGGTAGTCGTTGATACTATCTTACGATATTCAAATCAACTGCATAATTCTTCTTTATTACGGTTACTTTAAAACTGCATATGCAAGCCTAGCAAGCAGTATGGCTTCGAAGGACGTTTGGCCGTGAGAATTAGGTGGGCCCAAGCTAACGCATGCCCACAAAAGCAGCTTAAACGGATCTGCGTAGGTCCTATTCGTGGGCTCCATTCGGTAATACTTCAATATCTGCCACTGTTGTCTTGTTCGAATGTCCCCTGAAATGACGGGGCAAATGTAGGGGGCTTAGCATAGCAATAGTAATAGGGATTTGGTTAGTAGCGAAACGTATACAAGTTCATGTAATACAGTTAGATTTAGGCAAATCGACACGCCAGAAGTAACGAGAGTGATTTCCTTGTATTTTAATTCGTCGAAAGATATAAATACGTTTACAAAGAAGAATGGTTTGCTGTTATTTCAATCGGTGTAGAACCAGTGTAAAACCGGTCGGAATACTTCTTAACAATGTGCCATTTTGCTGACAAAGCTACTTCGTTTCGGCCAAAAAGAGGTTCTCTTGCTCTAGATTTCACTGGATATTTGCAACAAAAGAGTTCTGTCCTAATCATTCAAAACGACTGAGTAGACGTCGATCCACGTGTGAAAACAGGCTCAAAAGTATCCGGTCATGAAAGGTATATGGACCCATTCTTAATTTTGCCGAGACGTCGTGACATCAACGTGTGGCGGCGAATACGCCTCACGTAACCATCTTCCAAGGACAATACGCACAAATAGTTCCATTTAGCGGTCCCATCTGTTTCTCATCGAACTTTTTCTTTCTTAACCTTTCGAGAAGGTGTCCCAGTAAATAGGCCATCTGTGGAATAAATTTTCTTCACGCTACAGGTTTCGCGATCCGTTTATATGCACTCACTCTGAATAGTTCTTCTGTTTTTTTTTTTTCATTATTATTATTATCCATCATTCAGTAAAGCTATTGTTACAAAACATCTGATGCTCCTCGTTACGTTATAATACAACAGCGATTCTGTAAAAGATTCTGACTATTGATGTTGTCAGACATCTGTTACCAGAAGCGAAGATCCGTTGGGGGAAGAATTATATATCTTAGCGTATTCTGTCCGTAGAGTATTCGAGCTATGATCGTTTAATAACAATAGATATTTTTCGCGCACGATTTTACCCCAAACTAACTGAAGATTTAACGAAAGCTAATTTGACCATGCGACCTAGCTTTGTTTGGGTATATAGTAAAACTTAAAATACACAACTTAAATGATTTAGTCATGACATGCACATAATCATTCGTCTACGATGACCGCCTCTTCTGGGTCTCGTTCAGACTGAAAACATCACTTTCTTTACTATAGCTATTAGTTCCCGCAATTTTTGTCTTAGCGGTGACTAAATAGCTTTTTATCGGTTTTGAAGCAGGAAAACGTGCAGGAACATAGCACTATATGTATATACACACATAGAGTACGTCGGTTGATGACGAGCAACAAAACGGACAATATCTGATAGACTCCGGTGGTAGAATAATTTCGAATACTGAGCGCACGGTTACGCACTTTCAAATTATGAGATTCGAATATATCCAGCATGATTATAGAATGATGCATAGGGCTGGTTCTGCTACGAACTATATTAGTTTTCGGCATCTATTTGCTGCACCTATTACGCCAACCGCTGAAAGAATATGAGGTGTCCTTTGGAATACATTGCTCTATGCAGCTACAGCGTTTCATTGCAACATGGCCAATTGTGTTGAAACAAAAATTTCCGTGTCTTTGCAGCTTTGAACATCGCCGAGATGCCTGGCCTTCTATGCTATTCAAATGTAAATTCTTTTTCTCGTCCCCATGATCAGTGTGGCCAGCAGGCATTATTCTACATGCTATCGTATATCTTTTTATAGATAAAACTTCGTCCGTGGTTGTTTTTGCGGGGCCTGTGTGTCGAAACGCACGTTTCACACACGGTGTAGAGTTGCTGAAAATGACTTTGCAGCTTCTTGCGATGACGGTTTTTCTTATTCCTTTTCTTCTAACACAAGATGATGCAAGACAATAGACTGCTCTTTTTTGAGGCATCATGTTTAGCTGGTTCGACGTAAATTCGGCGTAAAGTAATTTACGTAAAACGCAAATACTGAACATTGAACAAGAGGTGCCACGTAATTAAGCACATTGCGATCGTTTGTTTTGCATTGAATATAACTGCAGCAAGCAGATTAACTAATATAGGGGTGAATAGGGTGATGTAACTGGAAAGCGATACGTATTGCCCTTATAGTGCTCGCTGAGACAGTGCGAATAGGAGGATAAGCAGGCTTGGACCCCTTGGATTATTTACTATCTGCAGCTGAAGGCATTAAGAAACAATAACGCAGTAATCTGCAACGACAGCATGATCTGTCCCACGAGGCCCTCAGATAGATAGTGAGCAAGCGTGTGGGTGATCCTGCATTGGGATGGCTCTATACAAAATCAGAATGCGTGATAGAGAATACTTGCAAAGCTATCAGAAGCTGTGTACTGCTATTTCTATATGCATAACGCAACAATTATATGGGCCTATTATTACGGTGTTAGTTACAAACTGTATGGTGGTCCTATATACCCATATGTACGAGTTTATATCTGCGTTTGAGTGTCTGCGTTCGAAAGGAAAGCTGTACGTTTTATGTATATGATATTTGCAGCTAAATATCAATATTATGTAAATCAAAACTAAGGTTATAATTTATTATTTTGGGATATCTATATATATATATAGGTTTAAATATACAATAACGTAACTATCGAGCAGTGACAAGTATGCAGCAATATATATAAAACAAAATCAAGAACACATTAACGTTACGTCTTCAATTTCTTTTTTCGATCGACAGGTCCGTCTAGAGTCGATCGGAGCGGAAGATATCGTTGATGGAAACCGTCGCCTCATTCTGGGCCTTATTTGGACTATCATTTTGAGATTCGTCATTCATGACATCACTGAACCCATTGAGGTAATAACTGCTTAACGGCCATCTCTACTAATCCGTATAATGTTTTTACATATAACAGCAACATTCGGAAAACTCCGAACCGAAATCTTCCTCTGATATTACTTGAAGTCTGAAACGAATTCCCCCACTGAAGACCCCGGTGTAGAAGAACATACATTTTATTCGCACGTAATCTCTTTGCAGAACATTCACTACACAACAGCAACAATGTGCGCAAGAATTGTACCTCTCATCACGTACTACGTTTGCCGTACACAAAACACTATTATTGATTTAACGTTGTTGCTGCACTCGTAAAATAATTAATTTATTATCTCTTCTCTTAGATCCTTTTTTTTTCTTCAGCAAACGTCGATATCGAAGTTTTTTTTAAAGCGATTTTTGAAATTTCAAATCGGTGACACCGTGTACAAGCATCAAAATGTTAATATAGATAAAGGCGGTCGCTTCATAGCCAATTGAAATATCATTATTATCAGGTGCAGGAATTGTATAGTTTAATAGTTGAAAATTTCGTCTAGTCGTATTGCCTTTTGGCAAAAAAAGTCGTCATAAAAAAATACGCATTTTTTTTTTATCTTGCTACATTTTCAGGATGAGGAATTTAAGGAGGATTCGGAAAAAAAGTCGGCCAAGGAGGCCCTACTTCTCTGGTGTCAGCGCAAGACCCGTGGCTATCCTGGGGTGCATATCGCCGACTTCAGCGCTTCGTGGCGCAACGGACTTGGGTTCAATGCTCTTATTCATTCCCATCGACCAGACCTAGTTCGCTTCGAAGAATTGCAGCCACAGAACCACATCGAAAACCTTAATCAAGCCTTTGAGGTTGCGCATAGAGAACTGGGTGTGCCAAAGTAGGTCCCTCACGGCGTTCTGAGTCATTCATGAAGAATTTATTGATTGCCGATGCTCAATACCCTAATTGTTTTTACAACTGAAATGTACTTTTTAATCTCGTGTAAGAAGCTATTAGAGATGTTATGTTCATCCACAGTTTTGTAATTGCATAGTCGTCGCATATGCGTGTGAGTAGATTAAACCATAGTGATGGAGACTTCCTTTATACTTGTTTCAATTCAGACTGCTGGATGCCGAAGATGTCGATGTGACAAAACCGGATGAGAAGTCTGTCCTTACCTATGTGGCTTCTTATTACCACACGTTCTTTCGCATGAAAGAGGAACTTACCGGAGGACGTAGAATCGCAAACGTACGTTCAAAGAAGACTGAGTGACACTTTAGTGGCTTTACGGAACACTGAAACATGTAGTGTATTTTCGAAAATTCAAACTATCTTGTTAATCCGCGATCTAACATTGTGCTAGATACAGTTAAAGTAAGTGATTTGCTCGCGTTCTCTTCCCCTTCGTCAATTACTTACGTGCTCACTCGCTCTCTCATGATTCTGACACTCTAGATTGTAGGGCGCATGATGGAGATCGACAAGCAGAAGATAACTTACGAACGAATGATGTCCGACCTTCTTATGTGGATTAATGGAAAAATTAAGCAACTGAATGCCAGAAGCTATCCGAATTCGCTCGAGGGCATCCAAAAGGAGCTAAGTACGTTCAAAAAGTATCGTACTGTCGAAAAACCGCCGCGATACACGGAACGTGCTGAAATAGAGGCACAGCTTTTTGCCATACAGACGAAGCTTAAAGCACTCGGTGAGATTTTTAAACCAACCGCTGTTGGCCCTACTTTAGTGGTCTACGCAAGGTTTTATATCACTGTATCAATTATTTAAGCCATGGATCGACTGGTCAATAAAAACTGGATAATTATAATTCTAGGTCAACCCGCCTATGTTCCGGCCGAAGGATGTCATCCCAGTGACCTGGAGAAAGCGTGGAATGAGCTCGAACAGGCTGAGCATGGCAGAGAAGTATCTCTGAAGGATGAACTTTTGCGCCAGGAAAGACTCCAGACAATGGCACATCGTTTCTTGAGGAAGGCCCAGGTTTGTGTAGCCCTATGAATGAACTTCGCGTCCTAAATGTTGACCTGAATCGATTGGATTCTGTTGCACTACATATCCGATAGGAGTAGATCAAATGTATGCTAAATATATGTAAGGAGCTGATAAATAAACGCATAGAAGAAGCTAAAATGTCCAGGTGCGTGTCGATTATGCACTATCCCTTCGGATCATTTGAGATCTATCCTATAAATAAGTTACTGCCTAGTCTGTAATTGGATGTTAGAAAACGGTTCAATAATGAGCTCTTGATATCTAACTAATATCGTGAGCTGATAATATTAACTGTTGTTGTATTTAGATACGTGAGAGCTATTTGGATGACATGATCGCGGTTCTGAACGATCCCCGCTATGGGTCGTATGCCCAGCAGACAGTGGATGCGACTCTGATGAAACACGAGGCTATCGGAGCGGACGTTCTAGCTATAAAAGACAGATTCGAAAATTTGAGCGAGATGAGCGATAATCTGGTTGAGGAAAAGTATCACAAAGCCAACGATATCAAACTAAGGCACGATGAAATCATCAATAAGTACAACACGGTGCTTGGTCTTCTCGACAAGCATAGGAAAGCACTTCATTTATATGGTATGATGTTATTATAAATGCCGTTATTATCGTTTGGATAGATATTGCAACATCGACAAATACACAATTCTGTGTTTATGAGGTCCATTATTACTAGAACACTAAATAATTCCCTGCTGGCGGTAACATCGAGGTTTGGGTGCTCATCGAATAAATATTTGAACCCCCCAGCAACGATGTTTTGAACTCAGTCCTGTATTGAAGATAACAGATATCTACATCAAGCCAAGGGATAAACTTTATGGAAATATGTACGCGTAAATTCATTATGAAACTTGTGAGGTCTGGTGTTCAGACGAATCTATATCTATCGACGGTCGGCAACTACGGGCAAAAGATATATTAAGCCTGGAACCAACACTTCAATCCGAGTTCGAAACTAAAGGGTGTGCTGTTCTTCTAGCTCTTCTTGCGGCTACTCTCCGTGATATCGCTAGTCTCCGGGAAGATCTTCGTGAATTTGCTGCGCAGTTTAGCTCGACAGAGTGTGGCCGTCATCTGATGGACAATGAAGATCTTGTTCAGAAGCATTCAATTGCCACCTCACAGCTAAGGTCTCACAAAGATACCATTGCAAGACTGGCTAACCAGATCAACCAACTACATAAAGGTATGTTTTTATGTCGTGAAAATGGTTTCGAAAGTGATCGAATAGCGATAGAACTGACATAAACATGGCTGACAAAAGCTTTAAGAACGCAGCTATAATTTGCTGGCACGATTGGGAACATGCAGCCCTTTGACAAAAGGTGTTTCATACATGCTGGTCATGAATACCTCAATTATAGAGAATCATCAACATTTACATGTGCGGAACTAAAAGAAAGTTATCTTTTCAACGAGGGTGATTTAATACGAAAACCGCATGACACAACAATCTGCCATGTTGTTGCTTGCCAGCTTGTTAAAGACGGTGTCAATGCTCACTATTGCAGATGGACACGGAGACAAGACGACCATGAAATCAGAGCAGAAGGCTCTCGAGAGTGAGTTTGAAAAAGCTCAGACGTTAGCCGCGGTTCGTATGGATAAACTGCACGCTGCTCGCGATTTGTTCCGTTTCGTGACCGAATTGGAGGAACTTGAACGAGAAGTGCTCGACAAGCAAAGGGCATGCCAAAGTTTCAAGCCCGGTAGAGACATGGTATCGCTAGTTGCTGCACAGCAAAAACATAAGGCGCTTGAAGGGGAAATACGTGCTGCACACAAGAGGTTCCAGGGGATTTGCGCCAGGGGAACAGAACTCGCATTGAAAATCGGCGGAACACAAACGGCTCCGATCGCCAAGCAACTCAAGGACATTGAAAAACACTTTGAGATTCTTAATAAGGTTAGTTTTACCAATTTATTTCTGAGAATCGGCAGTGAAAAGGTGCTTCTCGGTATAAATTACATTCATCTTGGCATGTGAAAAGGCTGGAATTCAAATGTTCATTCATAGTTCATATGGTGCTTGAGGCGCTAAGTAATTTGTTTTGATGTCACTTTTAGCTCTGCGAGGAGAAGCGGGGCAAACTCGACGACGCGTATGAGGGTTTCCGTTATCTAGGCGATGCTAATGAGGCCGAGAGCTATTTGCGCGAAGTTCTGCCCCTTCTCGCGTCTGAAGACAGAGGCAACTCGGTCCTCTCTGCTCAGTCTCTACTTAAAAGGTGAACTAACGCTCAATCCGTAACCTATATTACATTATACCACGATACGGCTACCACTATTCACCGAAAGCAAAACATCTCGCACCAAAATATTAGCGCAAACAAATTCGTGATATGCTTTTGCCGGCTTTTTCACTGTTCTCTCAGAAGGTTAATTTAGAAACTAAGAGCATTCCGAGCATTCGGTTGAGCATAAAGGTCATTTTAATCACTTTTTTTTCCGATCATTCCACCTTCCTCATCTGTTTGTACAACACTCACGAGTTATCCACCGCGTTTTACTTTTTCTTTATGGAAAATCAGACGTCCTGTCTAATCGCACCGCAAACCTTTGTAGTTCACCTCTGCATTAGATCTCAAGCACCTGGCTCTGCCCTCAAAATAATCTGACCCTTTACCTAGTCAGCGTTCTCCATGCTAACTAGTGTGCACGAGATCGATAACGTCACGATACAAAACATGCTTTGCATACATAACGTAGTTTTTCCTGGTAGAATCGTTTCGTGACGATTTTTTCAATAGAATCGGGTGCATCTCTGTAAATACACCTTTATAGTTTTTCCTACTCAGAGAATAAACATTGGTTACTAAGTATACGCCGATCTCACCTGTGAAACTAAACCTAATTCATCTTGCCGACTCATATTCCATTGACGAGTTGGTCAGCACACTATAACTGGAGTGCAGGCCTACGTTCCTGATCTCTTAAAACGTCAAATTTAAAATACAATATGTCACTAGAATTATTTCGAAAAAAATATAAATAAGATTCTGAGTTAGGCAATAAAAACAACTGGTTCTGTTATACCTCACCGATCGCTGTGTACATGTTGAGGTACAAGGTCGCAATACATGTTCCACTATTAATCAAGAAGACGACGTGATAAAGCCTTTTAGGTAGGGCTTCTCACTATGTAGGAAGCTAACAGAGGCGAACTCGCAGGCAATATTGCTCAGGATTCCTTTGCTGGGCTTTGATGTAGTAGTTGTTTTGCTGAGCAGGTTTATTTAAATAGACTAAACAGACGAAAGCTACAGTTTCCGCCCTAACATTATTTGTAATCGTTGTCACGTCTGTTTAATAATTTCAGGCACCAAACGTTAAGCGGCGAAATTCGTGCGTATAAACCTGAAATTCAAAAACTGCGCGACCTCGTGGACAAAATGGTTAAGTCAGGAGTCGCACAGAATGTAAGTTCTAATCTTTTCTTATTAATCCAGTAATAGTGATATTAGATGATAATATCGTTAAAATTGGAATCAGCGTAGTAACACTTAGTTGCCCACTGAGATTGCTCCTATTTTTAAGCAGTTGGTGGAAAAAGTCGAGGATGACATCGAAGTTGTAGAGGAGATCGTTCAGGAAGTCATCACTGTCGAGAAGATCGAGGAACGTAAAGAGAAGCGTGAAGAACCACAGGTGAAGATGATGTATGCGTACGAGGGACAAGGCATGCAGGTCGCCAAAGGAGAGGTAAGTTGGTGAACCTCTCCAATTTATTTAGTTGTCAATTTCTATTGGAATATTGTATGCTACCAAATATCTTAACCCAAAAATTCACATTAGTAATCGAATGGATGTTACTTTAAAATCAAACGTTTTTTGCGCCAAGTTATTAACAGGGTATCCAGATTTAGTATGCTGCTACAATATACAGTTAAAAATCATTCAATGATTTGCCTATTTAATTTTTATTTGTAGCTATCCTTATTATTTTTACGATCAAGAAAGGAACATGAAAAATTCGTTATTGATCGCGATTTAATTCATGCCGGAACCTCCCGGCTGTTCTTTGTTTAATCACTTGCTCTTTACTGTAGCTTTAGATTCTTATTATAGAGGGCCTGTGCAGTATAATGGATCCATATATGACGAATATGTGGCAGAGATAAATCACTAAATGCTTACGTAATTAGCGGATCTGACAGAAAACGTCATCAGATTATGTATTTTTGTGTTTGAGATAGAACATCAAATAGCGATCAGTGCAGCAGAAGCCCTATATTTTTTCACAGTGATTTTATAAGGTTCGCCTTTTGAGTAAACTTCGACACTTTCACGCATTTCAAAGTTCAGAAAGGTTTAAATAACACATTTCTGCTCTAGTATTTAATTTCAACAATCATGTCATCACCCATTACGTAAATAGCTAATTATGTTTTCGATTCTTACGTCTTACCTTCGCCCGATTTTTTTCCGCCATCATCAACCCAATAGCCCATTGCCGCGCGTTCTCGCGCACACGTTCGCCGCCTGCTTTGTATTTTAGTATCTTCTTTCTTTTTGGTTTGTGATAGTTCAGCATTGCATGATCTGTTCACTCAGCTATCGAGGAACGAGGCATTTGTTCGGTGTTACCTCGGGCTTTAAACGAAGAGTGAAGGATGCCCTTTGACATTTCATTGGCTCTCTAGCCTTACTTTACTAGGCCTAGCGCGGCCTCTTGTCGTTTCAATCATTCGCCAGCTTGAGATCTACCCGTCGCTTCAAGCCCACGTCAGCGCTGCGGCGAGTTTGACATCGACAGATGCACGTTTATATAGAACGGGCGTTGGTCGCGGGTTCCATGAAAATCTGGGTTACTCCCGTTTAACAATATCGAGTATATTCATTGGGCGGGTAACGGTGTTGGCACAAACAGTTTGATTTTTATTTACATGTTGTATATACAAAAAATCAGCACCAGTTCTTTGTGTTTGGTAGTGCTGGCATCACTTATGGACAAATGTAGGACAGATTTGTCCTAATTTAGCCCTGACCTTGGCCAAGACCTTTTATCGCTGTGGATTTTCTGCACTCACATCATTCGGCCTTTGTTTTGTTAGTTCTACGACTGTATCGCATTGGACATAGACTGACACAATACATTAGCGATCGTCAAAAAACGACCGGGTACAACTATCTAGGATATCTGTATGATACTACTTATAGATTTATGGTGGTCATACTCGTTATGACCGTAAAGTTGTTTCTATATGCTGCTCATGCTATGCGATGTTTGCACTGGTCAACTGTGTCTGTCGATACGCCGAGTGGCGACATTTTGCCCTTATCAGTTCTTATTGCTTTGTTTGTTCCGACACCTCTAAGTTTGAATCATTACGCGATTAATGTAGGGTTTCGTTGTGCTGGTAGCAGCAGCAGTAGTAGTAATTAATAGTAGCTGGTAAAGTGGCGTTCGCAGCGGCGGTAACGGTGCGATTTTACTGATACTGATTGGGCTATTACGGTTAGAAGATTTCGCACCAGGGATAGAAATACATCGAACATTTATTCTTGAGGTTACGTCCCTGCCGCATCAGTGCTTTCTGGAAGTGTTTGAGGCCGAGCGAGTACACAACGGGGTTGATGACAGAAGCGCTAAACTGGATGATAGTCGAAAGCATATCACCCCAGTTGGGCACTTTATGTGGTCCGGCCACCACCTGATATCGAAGCCGGAAAAAGGACACACAAACATCATTATTGCAGAATATCGGAAAATCACATTGTATCGGAAAATTAGATAGGTTTTGGGCGCCACCAATACGACAGCGGTATTCAGTAAACACTGTATAATCTTACGTTTGTTCCTGTTCTATAACCTTGTTGTCTGCGTTAGGCTTCCGTATAACTGAGCATTATCAAGAGCTTGATCTTGAATGTTATCGTTATTACGTCGCTTTCCATGTTTGTGTTACCATAAAATGTATGCAATCACCTTAATAAGTTTCGTGACACAAAACGGCGTGATGCAGACAAAAAACACAACGATGAGCGTGAGAACAGAGAGGACGAGTTTTGTCGAGTTGTCCTCGCTTTCGGTCGTCGGTCGACGGCCTAACAACTTCAGGCTGATACCTGACGGTGATTTGACCTGAAACGTTTTTGATGCAAGGATTTTCTTACTACTAAGCTGCTAGAGAGATATTATGTGAATACGACTGTCAGTCTTGTTCTTTTTCTAGCTTTCCCCGTTAAATGTATGCTTGTATGTCTAGTCATCTCTAAAAGTAGACGTATTCAATCTAACGTACATTTGGATGCATTTGTTTGAATGAGTCGACACTGACCATGCCGTTAGTCGAGTTACTCCGGTAGTTGCCATCCTGCGATGGTGTCCGCATCTTCAACATATGAATCGAGTAGATGATGCGGGAATATTGTATCAGAATTAGCAGCGCCGGCAGAAAAAAGCAGAGCGAAAATAGCGCCACATAGTAGATGCGGTACGCCGGCTCTGGGTTCCAGTTGACGTCGCAGGCGATGTTGTCTAGCTGATAGGTCATCCACTGAAGACTAAACGGAACTAACGAGTAAATGATTCCTAGCGTCCAAGGTAGTAGCACCTGAAAGCGATTAGCGGAATAAAATGCACACGAACGGAAGAAGACCGATACTCGACACATGATGCTACTGCTACCACAATCCCCGGCAGACCACAGCGTACGGCCAGAAACAAAAGTTCTTTTTTCCTTTCCATACGTTATTCGTTAAGCTACTGAATTGTATGTGGTACTTAACTGTGAGACCAATAACATGTTCAGCCGTATCATGGCTGGACCGGCTTTCAGTGCGCAACAGTCCTCGAGAATGGACAACTACCATCAGACAAGTGTTGCGTGAAGGTTTGCAAGAACAAAAATTGACCTCGCAACACCTGCGAGTACAATTCGGCTTTACAAGGGACTGCCTTAGGCGGTCCATTAGTTGGTGTTTAATTAATATAATTACATTTCATAGAAACGCTAGAGCAAAACAAAATATCGGTCAAGCCCCCATGTGATAACTCTCCGAATAGAATTAACAATACTATTAAAAGGTTATTAACATAAAGGTGATAGAGGGTGCTTGGTCGTGTTTTACAACAGCCGTCGTTTGATCGTCTATACGATCAAACGACGGCTGTTGTGGCAGGAACGACAGTGAATCCACGGAATTGAGGAGTTTCCTCTTTTCATACCATTTTAATGACGCGCTTTCGTGACGAGTATAGCTGCGCGGCATAGAGTAGCGGCTTCTGAATAGAGATGTTCCTGTCGATAGAAATCATAGCCAGCGTTATCGACGACGTTGTCGCCATCCAATAGTTAAAGACACCGTGCACTGAACATACTTGTGGCTGGCATAATGGAAAGCCTGAAACAATACCAATTGGTCCGTTTATATGAACTATTAACACGCTAACTACCGCAAGATTACTATTGTATTATTAGCAAGTTGATCCGAGTGGTTAGCTCACAATGTACCAGTTAATCGCATTTGAAGAACGGGAAAACGGAACGTGATCCTCATAGGAAATTTCCGTATTCGTAGCACGTGACCCGCGCCGTCTTTACACGATCATCGTGCACGTTACGCTGCACGAAATAAAATATTGTTGGTTTCTGATGATTACATTCGCTTAAAAGTAGCTACGAAGAATATTCATTTTGACGCCAATGACATCTTTCTGTCTTACATTTTAATCGGTGCGTAGAAACGCGGTGAAATCATTTGCACGCTCGAATCTTTTTCACTGTTACAGAAATCGCTTCCGTTGCAGCTAATCTGTCTGGCTTAATGCTGAAAGCGTAATGTAGCCCCGCTAACGAGCAAAGCGCAAGATAACTAGCCGCTTGCTCGACACTTAAATATCTGTAT